>NW_024804489.1:0-5340 GCF_019175285.1 Sceloporus undulatus
AAAAAAAATAAAGAGGATAACTTGTTTCCTTTTGGCTCTTCCCAAAATGTACAACCCAAAATATAGATACTGTTCTTTGACTGTAATAAACGTATTCATTCATTCAACCCAAAATTTACCCACAACATAATTCAAGTCAGAAATTTTATGGAAATCAAATATTTGTTCTGCAATGATTGACCATTGGATCAAAATGTTAAAATTGTGTATCCATTCTCTTTTCTTTTAATCAGGCTCCTCCTTTAATTTTTTGTTATCAAAATCCATGTGCCATACATTTCAATACCTCAAAATTTATCCTTGCTACCAAGTAAAAATGCATCTCCTTCAGACATCAGAAATTTGTCCGTCCTCCACATTTTTAATTGGTTAGTGGCTATAAAAAGAGTTTTAGAAACAAAGAGGCTGTACAGACCAGCATCAAAGGCTGGCATCAGGGCTGAGTGGGGGTGTGGCATCTGCACAACACATGCCCTGACTGCACTTCCATGCCGGCATGATGCCGCGCACTCTACCACATGGCAGGTGGTGTCATGGCACTCCTCTGGCACTGTGTCCAGATGATGCAGTGCCAAAAGAGCACCAAAATGCCATAGTGCTGGCGGCTATGGCGCCTATTCCATGGTGCAAAAAGGAGTTTAGATGCTGTGGCCCTGATCCAGTGAAGACAGAGGTGCTGTAGGTTGCCCCTTAGGGGCAGTCTGTTCAGTCCCAAACTTTATCAGGAAAGTGAAAGGTAAAGCCCACACCAATTGGAGTCTCCTTCCTTGGAGGTCTTTTGGATGGCCGTCTCTCAGAGAAGCGTTGATTGAGAGTTCCTGCATGGCAGGGGGTTGGACTGGATGGCCCTTGTGGTCTCTTCCAACTCTGTGATTCTATGAAAGTAATTAAAAGTAAAAGATCATTTGGGGGGCAGGGGAGTATCCTAAATCTTCAACAGGCTTGCAATAAAGGCACAAAAATCATGTTACTTAACTATAAACATAAATAATGTATTGTTATTTTGAAACAAATTCAACAAACACTAAATAATTTTAATTATTATCTAAAAGAATTAGAAGGAAAATATTCAGGCTTGAATATTTTGAATTAATAAATATGTTGAACTGAGGTCGCCTAAATGTATTCTTATTGCAAAGTTCTAACTTTTTTATTATTATTGGATAGACACAACTATAGGACACTAAAGAATAAGATATCAATGTAACAATAACCCCTAACATTTTAAAAATCATTATGTGACTCTTGCCAATTTCTGTATTATTACATAGCCAGAAAGACAGTTAAGGGGGGAAAATCTTCTTAGTTGCCAATGGCAATTTTAATCGGAGAGTTCTCTAAGGCAGAATAATGCAGGTGTTGTTTTAGATTTAAACTTCTTCATTAATCCATTTGAGTAATTCATCCTTCCATGACTTTGCCCCAATCTTACTTCCCATCAAGGGCAGCCTCAGCCTCTAATTATATTCAGCACAACTGTAAAGCTCCATCATGGCTTTTGTGCACCACCATTTCCATGAACCAAAGTCTCAGGTCACTGGAAATAGTCCATGTCTAGGCCTTAGTTCTTGTTCCAGACCATGGTTGTACATATGTCCTTCCGGTAAGCTTCCCTTAGGTGACTGTGCAAACAGAAGAGCTAAAGAGGCTTTGGGTCTGATCTAGCATTGTTCTTCATTTGTTCTCATGTTTTTGTTATTTAAAAATGAGTCCATTCTAGCATTGGGAAAACAATTACTGGGAAATACAAAAAAAATGAAGCTGAAAGATTTTCATTTCACGAAGCTTGACTAAGGCCACTTCATTAATTTGTGGCACAGAAACGATCTGAAATAGGCCTTCCTTCACATATTATACATAATGTTTGGACGCCTTTCTTGTGTATATGAGGAGAGAAGTGAAAGACCCTCTCCTTCAGTCTACTTAATATCTATACATAGAAGTGTTCCTTGAGAATTCAGAATTGTAAAAAACAGAATTGTAATAGCTTGACAATGGGAACATGGGATAGAGGCAAGTGGACAGAAATATTGGACTCATTGTAAGATCCCTCATTACAATCTACTTTTAAATGTAAGGAGAACTATAGAATACCACTAATCTATTGACCATTATAGTATATTACTAGTGAAGAATAATAATATGGGATAACTCAACATCTTGAAAATCAGGTGCAAGCAGCAAGACTGCAAAGGCTATCACTGAAATCTAATCTTTCATACCCAGATTCTCCCCAAGCAGCCTGATTTAGATAAGGGAAGAGTATAGATACAGTCCATGGCGTTGAAATGTTCACACAGCAGACAGAGGACAAGATGCACAAAGCCAAAAGGTTAGATAAAGGATTAGATACAATACAACTAATTCAGTATGGCACAAGCATTTGCAAATTTTCTAGATTCAACTGAATTTATAAATATTACAACATAAAGTTGGAACTTTTCCACAAAACCTGGGATAAATAAATTAGATGCTTGAATTTACCTTATGTAAGCAACCTTGCCTGTTATGGAAAGGAGAGACAAAGATCAAATGGAAGGCCCCAGAGCACATATGAGTTGTTTTTGCACACTGGAGATGATTGCTATTTATTTGGTTTCATTTTCAAATCTTTATATACCATTCCTCCCCAAATTGTTTTTCTTGGCAAATTACAAGATTATTCAATAAAATAAATAAATAAAAACCACATTATAAAAACAACAATAGGTGAAAGTCCTGTTTATATATGACATATAATAAGCGCTGTTTATTTTATTTATTTACTGTATTTATACTCTGCTCTTCAGTCAGAAAGGCTCTCAGAGCAGTTTACAGACAGTTTATTAAACTTTTCCCTGCCTCAGGCTTACAATCTAAAAAGGACATGACACAAAAGGAGAAGGGAATGGCAGTGGGAAGAGGAATAAGTCCAGCAGTTCTTCTCTTCCTCCGAGGCCTGGACCATGGCAGATGGACTGGAGGGAAGGCTCTTCTTCTTACATTAGCTGGCTGGCCTTTCTCTCCTTCTGAGGCCGGATTATGTCTGATAGCAAAGAAGGAGGGCTCTTCTTATTTTAGGCCAGGACTGATGAAGCTGGCCGACCTTTCTCTCCCTCTGAGGCCGGATGATGTCAGATGACAAAGAGGAAGGGCTCTTCTTCTTACTGTAGGTCAGGCCTGATGAAGCTTGTTGGCCTTTCTCTGCCTCTAAGGCTGGATGATGTCAAATGGCAAAGAGGGAAGGCTCTTCTTCTTCACTAGTAGCCAGGAGATCCGGGACCTGGAAGACCTTAATTCTTTTGCTTTTGTTTGATCTGCCTACTCATTTATCCAGAGTGAAAGGTGGCAGGAATGCAATGGAGGGGCATTTGTGACAGCATAACCTGAAACTGGACTATTCTGGATATGGGGATTGTGTCTTTTTCGCAATTCCCTTATTCCCTCCGAAAAATCTTTTGGCACAATGAGTTTCTGCCTTGATCTCTGCTGGAGACATAGGAAGTGGAATCATACATTTCTTGTACTCCCCATCCTCTTTGCTGTCTGTAATATTTGAAGTTGCCTTCAGTAAATTTCAACAGATTCTCTTTAAGTCGTTCAATCATTCAATACATTCCAGCTTTTCTGATGCCCATTGTTGGTGCAACCAGTTGGTGTCATTCCATTTTCAGCGCCCCCCTAGCCCCCTGAATGTAGTTAATTGTTAAGTCTCCATATGTTAGATTTTTTTTAAAAAAAAAATAGCTGGTTTCTAATGAGTTAATCAGTCTAATTCAGCCTGTTGAAAAACAACTGAATTCATTATAACATTTAGCTAATTATTCCTTCTTAAATGAATGTTGATGATTGGCCACAAGTAGGGATGAGAATTTGGCAGCCCATCTGCATTGTGACTTTGGGCAAAGCACTGATAATTTTTGAAGTATTTGGCATTCTCTTTGCACCTTGTTAATTGAAACCCACTTTACATTCCAGCCACAAGCTACTTGTCTATAGTGTGCCATGCATAATTAGAAAAATGGGGGCAAAATCACACTCTCATTAAAGATATAAATATGGGAAAAATAATATTGGATAATATGGTCAGTTTGGCTCTGTTTCTAATGTCAATGTCTCAAAGAGACAAAGAAAATGAGAACGATCTGGATAACATGAAAGAAACTAATAGAATATTTTTAAAAAGCTAATGGCGATTTGTCTGCACAGGTTCATATACTACAGCACTAAATTCTAGCTCTATGGTCTCACTTTAACTGCCATGGCAACCTCCCGTGGGATCCTGGAATTTGTAGTCTGGTGACACAATACAATTTTCTGATTTAGAATTCAAAATATGCCTTTCTAAACCACAAATCCCAGGATTCCATAGGATGAAGCTAGGGCAATTAAAAAGGAATCGTGATTTTATACTTGTGTAGTGTGAAAAAGCATCATGAGGAATCTATCAATGCTCCCCAAATGCAGCAATATCTGGAGAATGCATTATTGTAAGTTGGAGGTATGGAACAGGTTTACTCTAATTGCAATGTCCTACCTCAAAATGACTGTAATCATAAAAAACTATAGGCAGAAGGGGAGGCAATGCACATCTAAAGGGAGGCGCACTGGCTTCTCTCAACACATGGACTTTAGTGGTGAATCTTATGGAGCACATAGCCAGTAGGTACAGTCCTGCTCCCCTCTGTATGTTTAGTATATATGGAAAGGAACATTCTGAAGAAAAAGACACCTATACATAGATATGCTCGTTCATAAAGAACACTTGATACAGTCCATGAAGTTGAGGGTCATCAGGAAAGATGAGATGCAGGCTATGGGAACTAACTTTAATCTTGTTTTCAAAAAGTGAGTGAGATTATTATCTAGAAATGGCAGAGTGGGGCAATTCTGGCTGCCTATTAGTTTGTGGGCACAGTACAAGGTGTTGATATTAACCTTTAAAGCCCTACATTGCTTAGGTCCAGCTTACTTGCGAGAGCATCTTCTTCCACACAACCCACCCTGCACACTCAGGTCCTCTGGAAGCAACTTACTACAGCAAAAGAAGACCAGACTTGCTGCAGTTACCCAGAGGACCTTCTCATCGGCTGCTCTTAAACTTTGGAATGACATGCTGGAGGAGATCCATCATATTACAACTCTTGATGCCTTCAAGAAGGCTATTAAGACAAGTTTCTTCCATTGGGCATTCCCAGATTGATAGATGGGCTCTCCCATTGTTCCATAACTGTGGTTGCTTTATTTATCTCATAATGCCTCATTTTAATGAGGGTTAATTTTAGATTGTTTTAGTATATTGCTTGTATTTTATGCTGTTTTGTCTTTTAAGTAGGGGTTAGGGAATTGTGTTTAATTAAT
>NW_024804490.1:0-5339 GCF_019175285.1 Sceloporus undulatus
ATCACATGGGCCTTTGTAGCTGCTGCATCACACTGTTGGCCCATGTTCAACTTGCGGTCTACTTGGAATCCTAGAGCCCTTTCAAGCACCGTTTAATTGTGATAGCAACAGCCTGTAGAATATTTGAATCTGTAGTTCAGTGAGGCACTATTGCTCTCCAGTTTCTAAGGATTCTAAAAACCCCATCCTAAACTTCCTATTCTAGGATTTTGTGGAAAGAAGCCATAGAGATTAATGCTTTCCACATCAAAATGGTATTCAGGACATTCCTGAGCAAGTTTCCTACCTTTTTTTGGCCCCTCTTCCATCCTTTTAAGGCTCTGGAGAGCCTTCTTGGGGGAAAGACCTCCCTTGGGCCTGCAATGCCTCAGAGAGGGCCCAACAGTGGCAAAATGGCCTCCACTTCCCCAAAGGGATGCTGTGAGATGTTGAGGGGCAAAATATTATTTCATCTCCCCTCCCCCAGCAATACAATGTGGGGTTGCCCCTGAGATCTCCTCCAAACCCCATCAGTAGTCCATGCCTGTCTTATAGATGTTTTAAGGCTGCTCCCTGGCACTTCACCCTCACCAAAATTGGAGTCCAGGTCCCAGCCCCCTTGCTCTGCCTTTGCCAATGAATTATTTGTATATTGATTATCCTGCCTTTCTCAACAAATGGGCCTAAAAGGAATGTCATACTGAGGAGGGAGCTGACTTGTTTTCAGCTGCTCCAGAGACTAGGTCCTGGAGCAGTGGATGCAAGTCACAGGAAAAGAGATTCTACATCAATATTTGAAAGAACTTCCTGACAGTAAGGGCTGTTCGACACTTGAACACACTCCTTCCTTGGAGTGTAGTGGAGTCTCCTTCCTTGGAGGTCTTCAAGCAGCAGCTGGATGGCCATCTGTTGGGGATGTTTTGATTGAGAGTTGCAGCATGGCAGGCGGTTGGAGTGGATGGCCCTTGCGGCTTCTTCCAGCTCTATGACTCTATGATCCCTTTTATGCATCACACTCTGTGGGTTTGTATCTGTAATAGAGAGATGAAGGGAAAGTGAAAAATAGAAAGGCAGGGAAGAGAAGCTGAAAATGAGATGCTGAAGCGGTGCAGATGGGCAAGAAGGAAGGTTAGAGAGCAGAGGGAGAAAATGAAGGGGATCAGGCCTCTTGGAGCCAGGAGGGGAAGGCAGGAGCAAAGCCATGATCGCCTAGCTCTGTGCGGAGAGGAAGGGACCTCTGGGAAGGGCCAGGAGAGGGGCCTTGGGGATTGGGAGGCAGCCACCAATCTGATAGATTTAAAGAACTGAACTGGTGAGAACCAACTCAGGTCCTTGTTTTCAAATATATTAAGAGGTTCCATTTAGAAATTATGAGCAATGTCTACGAAGAAAGGAAAGGGCGACACAAAAATTCTTTTTTCTCTAATGTTTCTTTTCAACTTGAGCTTGCTTAGCTCCATGGTTGATTCCAGAGGCCCTTTGTTACCCAAGGTCTGGGGAGGACACTCCCAAGTGCTATGCTTTTAGGGGAATTTCATACTTAGCTCAAAGGAGAGATTGGGGCAACAGTGACCTTGGGAGTCATGCCGTCCCGGACCCTGCCCCCGGCATTAGGGAAATTCTGTGTATTCTTGCATGCTATTTAAATGAATGGGGCTCCGCTCAGTCGAGCAGCTGCACCCACGACGGACACAGGTGCCATTAACCCTTATGGGGCACACTGCCCCTTTTCTCACTGTGACTTTTATTCTATGCCAAAATCCGCGTGCCTGTGTATGACGCAGGTGCACTGTACACACATACACACACATATAGGTGTTCACGCACACACACAAGAACCAGGTAACAAAGGTGGGACTGGTGAATAGATGTTAGTCTTTGCTAATGGTAATACATAACCTAGACAGAACTTGATTCCAATTGCTGAGGGTCCAGAATGGGGAGAGGAGTAAGTAACTCCCATGGCAAGTGGAGCTGGCGAGTGTAGTGAGGTGTTTAGCAATGTAAACCAACAGAGTGTCTGTCTGTAACTGGACTGATGCTGAAGAACAGCCATTTGGTATATTTATACTGAAATTGTTGTTAGTGGGCAGAACCCGAGTTTTCTATAAGGTTTAAATCACTTTAGAATGTTTTCTGGGTGGGGAAAATATGGTCCAAAATCAAAATGAATGTAATGGGTGCTTGGTGCAAATACCTCAGATATAAGGTCCTTGTTGGCTCTGAATTCCAGTCCTGTTCACAAACCAGTGTGCAGCGCAATATGAGCACAATGCTCCCAGATGCAGCTCAACAACAACAACATAGCAGAGTATGGAAACAAATTTCCAGATACAGGTTTTGGCAATGCACTGACCACTTGTCACACTTAAAAATAAGTCACAGACACAGTTGATTTCATCTGAATCTTTGGAGGTTCTCTATCTTGAGTTGCAAAATAATAGAAATATTTGCAAGCTCTCCTCTCTGACTTTCATCATGTTCACCATCTCTTGTACACACAACTTCAATCCAATCCTATCCACAGCAATCCACATGTGACCTCTATACTGTATTGGTTGTGATCCATCTCCAGGTGCCACACAGCATGAAGCCTCCTCTGCAGTTAGCTTGCATCATGCCATGTGCTCAGACTCAGTACTCTCTGGCCGTCTCACAGGATATGATGCCACTTTTCAATCAAGATATTTTTACACATGTTTAAAAGAATATTTATTCAACAGTCTGTATGACTATCTGCTTCTACTGATTACCTCAAGGTAGTTCCCACACAATCTCTTCTTTGCCAGCTCCTGTGGGTAAGGATATAATTGTTCCATGGATTTGGGGCATCTGCAACATGGTCATGCTCAGGTCACCCACCCCAACTTTATTAATTTAATCTCAAATAGGGAGGCGTGAATGTGGGGCTAAATCTTGGGCTAACACTTTTCTCTCTTAACTCTGATATTCAGTATTATATGTCATTATCCTTCTTTACAGAAGAACTTGTCAGTCATGAGAGAGTCCACACATCAGAGAAGCCATACAACTGCCAGCATTGTGGGAAAATTTTTTCTCAGAGGTCAGACCTAGTGAGACACCAAAGAGGCTACACAGGAGAGAAGCCATACAAATGCCAGCAGTGTGGGATATGTTTTTCTCAGAGGTCAGACCTAGTGAGACACCAAAGAGGCTACACAGGGGAGAAGCCAAACAAATGCCAGCAGTGTGGGAAATGTTTTTCTCGGCAGTCAAACCTACTGACACATCAGAGAATCCACACAGGAGAGAAGCCATACAAATGTCAGCATTGTGGGAAATGTTTTTCTTTGAAGTTAAACTTAGTGACACATCAGAGAGTCCACACAGGAGAGAAGCCATACAAATGCCAGCATTGTGAGAAATGTTTTTCTTTGAAGTCAAACCTAGTGACACATCAGAGAATCCACACAGGAGAGAAGCCATACAAATGTCAGCATTGTGGGAAATGGTTTTCTTTGAAGTTAAACTTAGTGACACATCAGAGAGTCCACACAGGAGAGAAGCCATACAAATGCCAGCATTGTGGGAAATGTTTTTCACAGCAGTCACACCTAGTGAGACACCAGAGAGTCCACACAGGAGAGAAGCCACAGAAATCCAAGCAGTGAACAAACATTATTTTTGTAAAGAAGGAATACAAAAATATTTTTTTCAATCCAGTGGTGCTAAGAAAAGGCTCTTATGGTTTTATTTGTAAGGTTTTTCTGTCCATATGTCTGTTTATGTTTTAAAGTTATGTTTTAAGGTCAGGTTTTAATTTCTATAATATAGATAATTGCTTTGGGTTATAAATTTGGCTGGGGATTATGGATCGTGGTTTAGGTTAGTTAGATGGGGGGGGCTAGGATTTGTTGCAGCTAGCTAGAATAGCAATGATAGTATTCAGAGTTTGTGGGGTTTTGGCTGAAGAAAGTTAGGGACCGGTAGTAAGAGAAAGGGAGCTAGCTTCTTTGAACGTCTGAGGCAGGGAGATATTGTGCATGTGAGAAGGATGGCAAAGTGGGGCTAGTTAATAGTGGGGGATAGATGGTGGGAATTGTAGGTGGGGGCTAGGTTTGGTAGGAGATGGAGTTTGATGTTTTGGGGTTTTAATATATTCTTTGGCTTGGGGTGGGCAGTTCTGGCTTAAACACTGAATTTCTGACTGTGTTCTCAATAAAGTTCTTTGCTATTTCAGCACACTGGACTCTTTGATGCGTAGAAGTTGTGAATTTGCACAAAACTGACCCTTTCTTCTCTCTTCAGTCCTCAGCTCCATTCCCAGCAAACACACATCTATCTATCTATGGCCTGTTACAGACAACCAAAATAAAGCTTCTTCGAGTCACAATGGAGGTATGGTGTTTCAATGATGCCTGCATCCTAAGAGTCCAGAAGCCACACCAAAGCCACGCTCCAGTCCTTAGGGCTTTATTTTGGCTGTCTGTAACAGGCCCATCTATCTACGTATATACAGTATACACAGAGAGACAATTTCCAAAGCAGAGCCTTTCCTGGGCTCCATTGTGGCCTCTTCAAAATTTCCTCAAAAGAAGGAAGGAAGGAAGGAAGGGGAGGCTGCTGAACCCCCAGTGCACTCTTTCCCTTCTCTCAAAGGCTGCCAGTGGGATAAACAACAGCAGCAATAAGGCCCTGGTGATATGTACGCATGATTAGACTCTCCTACCTGAAGCATTGCTGCCTTCACAGTCTGTTTTGAGGGATGGAAATGGGGGACAACCCTAGTTCGTTTAGAGGAATGGCTGGAGGGTCTTCTGGGGGACCCTGGGGGTTATAAGAAGGAAGGAAGCCCCTCTTCTTCCCCAAAGAAAGGAGGCCTGCCTCTTTCCTTCCCTGCCTCCTCCTTGGGGGATTCCTTGGGGCCCATGTACTTGGGGGGTTATTATGAGAAAAGAGATCAGGAGGGACCCTTGGAGAGAGGCATGGCCATGGAGGTAATCAGGGTCCAAATGTAGAAAAGGCTTTGAGGATTCCCCTCCCTCCTGGAAAGTGGGGCAGAGGAAAGACCCTCCATTCTGATGCTTCATTTGGGGAATATTTTTGTGCCAAATAAAGAGCATCACACAGGATAGCATTGGAATCAACATTTTTGGGTGGGAGGAGTTTTCCCTGAGGTCTTGGGGGAGGAGGGTCTATCTGGGCAGGAGAGAAGGGTCCCAGTTTAGGACACAGTCAAGAGAAAGCAGACGGAGGGACCCAAATCCTCTTCTGGGGAGAGGGACACCCCCCTGGCAACCAGGAAACTAGGCGTAGAGGCCCACAAGATGTGGATTTTCCTTCACAACAACCCTGCAAAGGAGGACCAGCAGAAAGACCCTCAGCCCCAGAAAGATCAC
>NW_024804491.1:0-5338 GCF_019175285.1 Sceloporus undulatus
AATATCTAGGACCTCCTCCAGTGCAACTCTATGGTCAACTTTAACTAAAAGTTGCATAGAAAGACCCAGAGGCTCCTAGGGAGAATACTCCACTGGGCCTTTGTAGCTCCTCCAGCGCAATTTCTGGGGTCAGTGTCTGTTGGAAGTGGACCACAGAGTTGCACTGGAGGACCTTGAGCCTATTCCTACAGAGGCCTGCTCTCAGGTGCTTTTGTTCTTGGGGGGTCTTTCCACATCCGCGGGGCTTTGTTGTGCCCCTACTAGCCCTAGCCAAGAGGGAGGGAGGGAGGGAGGGAGGGAGGAGCCTACTGCCACTGCCTTTAACACACCCCTCCTCCACCAAGTGCCCCCCCTTTGCCTTTGGGGGCCACCCCCTCCTCTGTGACGTCACCGAGGGAGCCTTTTTGGGCTTGGAACGACCCATATCACTGATGAATGGGGGGGGGAGTGTGGAAACATAGAATCCCAGCCCTCTCTCAGCCTGGTGCCTTAATCCCAGCCCGAGTCTGGCTTCGCACGTGACGTGCCTCAACGCGTGTCGTGGTCCATCTGAATAGCCAAGAAGGGAGTGTGGAGGAGGCTGCGGGGTTTTCCTGCTGCCGTTCCTTTCCTCCTCCCCTTTGGCTTGCGATTTGGGCGCTGCCGGTGGCGTCAGAGCCGGCTGAGAGAACTTCCCTTGCAGCCCCGACGGCGAGGCTCAGCACAGAAGCCCCGAGAGAGAGAGGCAGCAGGGCTAGTCCTCTGGCTCCAGTCTTCCCTTGGCTGCCCGTCTGCTTGCCGGCTGGGATTATGTATCAGAGCCCCGCCGCCCGCTCCCTCTGCTCGGCCCTCTCCAGCCTCTGCTGCGCTCCTTCCTCCTCCTCCTCCTCCTCCTCTTCCACGCGGCTGCTCCGCTCCCCGGCCCCCCTCAGGAGAGCCCTCTCCCCGCCCCCGCGCCTCTCCTCGCTCTCCGGCTGCCTCCGCCCCGCGGGCGGCCCAGGGCCCTGCAAGCCCCCCCGCAGGTGAGTCGGAACCCCCCTGGAACCCTCGCCAGCCCAAGCTTCCAGCCGTCGAACGTTGGGAGCTGGGCGTTCGGACCCCGCAGGCCCCCCGCGTCGGGGATTCTGGGGTGGGAGGGGATCTAGGGTTTGAAGGACTCCCTGGATGCCAGGAGAAGGGGATGTTCGGCAGATGCTAGAAAGGGGAGAGGGGTAGGGATTTCGAGGGCTCAATAGATGCTAGAAGATGATCTAGGGCTTTGGAGGACTCAGTAGATGCCAGGAGAGGGGATCTGGGGCTTCCCAGGGCTAGAAGGGGGGATCTAGGGATTCCGAGGACTCAGAGGATCCTAGCAGGTGAAATTTCTAGGGCGCAATGGATGCTAGAATGGGATTTAGGGATTTGGAGGACTCAATGGATGCTAGGAGAAGGGGAATTTCTAGTGTTTGATAGAGGCTAGAAGGGGGGACTAGGGCTTTCGAGGGCGCAATGAATGCTAGAAGGGAGGATCTGGGGCTTCAGAGGGGCTAGAAGGGGAGAATCTAGGGATTTCGAGGACTCAGTGGATCCTAGCAGGTGACATTTCTAGCGTGCAATGTATGCAAGGAGGGGGAATCTAGGAATTTTTAGAGCTCAGTGGATGCTAGAAGGGGGATCTGGGGATTCCTACAGCTAGTAGGGGATCTAGGGATTTCGAGGGCACAATGGCTGCTAGAAGGGGTCATCTAGGGTTTTCGAGGACTCATGAATCCTGGCAGGGGGCCTTTCCAGGGTGCAGTGGATGCTAGAAGGGGATCTAGGGGTTTTGAGGACTCAGTGGATGCTAGAAGCGGGATCTGGGGATTTCTAGTGTTCAATAGATACTAGAATGGTCGTTAGGGATTTCGAGGGCACAATGGATGCTGGAAGAGGGAGTCTAGTGATTTCGAGGGCTCAGTGGATGGTAGAAGAGGATCTAGGGATTTCTAGCAGCAAACGATGCTAGGAAAAAAAGTTTAGACAAAAAATAGTTAGATGATGCTAAAAAGAGATCCTTTCTAAGGCTCATGGCAAGTGAATGGCATCCTTTGCTGATGTTATCACTCCTGGCACCAGCCTGTTGAAGGGCTGAGAGTTCATTTTGCACCAGACATAGGGAAAAACCATTTCTTCTCAAGGGGACCAGAGGTCGTCCTTTTCCAGGACATACAAAGGAGGAATTCCAAAGTGTCTTCCATTTTGAGCACGACCAAGAAGCGTGAATTTATATTTATAATAGTGTTTTCAGCATTTATTTGGTAGTGTCCTCCCTTTGTCTTGAATGTCCTACATTTTGCGGTGCCTTGCCCTCCTTTGCAATTGGACATCTGGTCATCCCACTTCTTCTCCAAGCTGGGTTTTGAAGCTTGTGCAAGTCACATGCTCTCAGCCTCAAGGGAAAGACTATGGCAAACCTCCTCTAAACCAAGAAAAGTCCATGATAGGTTTGCCTTAGGATCACCTTAAATTAGAAACAGCTTGAAGGCACACAACAACAGCAAACAGCAATCTGGTGGGGCTGCATCCACACTGCAGACATAACCCAGGCTTACTCCACTTTAACTGCCATGCCTTGATGCCATGGAATTCTGGAAATCTGTTGTTTTGTGAGATGTTTAACCTCCTCTGTCAAAGAGCTCTGTTACCACAATAAACTACAATTACCTGGATTCCATAGCATGGAGGCATGGCAGTTTAAAATGGTGTCAACCTGGCATATTTCTGCAGTGCAGATGCAAATAGGTCATGTCACTGTATCATTACACTGTATCAGAATCTCAGGATTCAGGCTGGGGATAAGAACATGATCCAAAGTACATATTGCATTGTTCTTCCATGGGTTGAAGGTTGGACATATGTCAGGTACTATATAAATTAATAATTTAAAACAGCTGAAAAGTTAGAACCAAGCAGTCACAGTCTTGTTATATTATCAGCAAATGCATATAGGATTCATTTTTTAAAATATTAGCTGCCAGCATATATTTAAAAATCTGTTTTTCCTTGCAAGACTTTTTTTAAGCCAATGAATGATGCAGGCTGTGTGGTATGTCCCCATTAGGCATCGCTTACTTTTGCTATTGACTTCTTAAAAACCTTTCTGGCCATTTTTTTAAAAAGGATCTGTAGAAGTTCAATACTCTGAACATGTCTCATTTGATTCTGATGTCTTTTGCATACTTTTCTTCTTAATATGCCACAGTCCCTGTTAACTATAACATGCGTGTTTTTGCCCAGCAGAAAAGCATGCAATACTGTATTGGATGCATTGTATTGCTTTTTATCTTGTTTCACCCAAGGAAATATTTTGACGAAACTACAATATTTAATGATCATTTAATGCTGAGGAAATCTCTTATGTAATATCTGATGGGGATAAATAAGTACTATCTGAGATTTCCATGTTTGCTCTAGCTTCTGAAGTAATTTGCTGCAAACTTGCTTCACAAAAAGTTATGCAATGCTTCAGAGTTAATTTATCACCAATTATTACTATCTTTCTCTTTGTCTTCCATTTTGTTAATTGATTTATGTGTGGAATGTGTCATCTGTCCTGACCAGCACCACTTTTAACACCCTGAACATCTCCAGTCTCATTTGATTTTGTAAGTTAAGGAGGGCTAGGTCTGGGTAGTATTTGGGTGAGAGACCAACAAGAAATGCATCTGCATGGTAGAGGTAATAAAATAATGTAGTGTGACACCATTTTAAGTGCTGTAGCTCCATCATATCGAATGCTGGAATTTGTAATTTTTCAAGGCCTTTAGCCCTCTCTGCCAAAGAGTGCTGATGCCTCACAAAGCTATAAATCACAGGATTCTGTAGGATAAAGCCATAGCAGTTAGAGTGGTATCAAACTTCTTTGTTTCTGCATTATGGACACACCGTCTTATCCGTTCACAGTCCCTCTTCACAGTCTCTGTGAACTGGGATTGGCTGTCCTGAAGCCAAGTCTGCTTAGGGCCTCCATCATTCCCTCCAAATGAGAATTCTGCCCTCCAATGAAATTTTCTTCAGTTCCCAAATTTCTAACATTATCAAGTGACCTGCTGAAAACTGTTCACACCTAAAAAGCTTACATCATTCCCTTGGTAATTATGCCTGTTTCTTTTATTTGGATGCCTAAGCTCTGTATCTAAATGCTCAACTGGAATTTTCAGTTACTGCAATGGGGAGGGAAGGAAAATTGGGGTGCAACCCCCCCCCCATCCCAGTAGCTAAACCTTGAGCACACAATTGAACAGAGAGTGTCAGTGTGTGTAGCACAGAAGATTCCTCTTCCCTTTAGGACTAATTCTAGTTAAGCCAGTAAAGTCCAGCTCAATCAGAGCAATCTCTGGTTCTTTATAACCTTCTCAGTCCAGGACTTTTCATGTATCTGCAGGATGTAAATCATCCACCAAGAAAGCTTTTCTCTATAGATTTGTGAAGTATTTAGTTTGGGTCAGTGGTTCTCAACTTTTGGACATCCAAATGTTTTGAACTTCAACTCCCACAATGACTTGGCTATGCTGGTTGGGGCTTCTGGGAGCTGAAGTCCAAAAGACTGATAGACTACTCTGTCTCAGTCAGCAAATTTAGGGGATCTCTTGACAGAATCCAGATGAGAGCCAGTGTGGTATAGTTTGAACATTGGACTCTGGAGGCCATGGTTTGAATGCCCACTTTGCTGTGTAAACCCAGCAGGTGACCTTGGGCAAGTCACACTCTCTCAGCCCTCAGGCAAAGGCCGACTCCCTCTGAACAAATATTGCCTAGAAAACCCCATCATAGGGTTGCCTTAGGGTCACCGTAAGTCTGAAAGGACTTCAACAACAGCAACTTGGCAGAGATTATTCTATTACGATAGAGCAGTCTTTCCTCTTTTATTTCAATCCACTGGGAAAATGTGAATCTGTGTTAATATGTGCACAGTCTTTGGCCTCTAACAATCTCAGAAAAGCATGTATTATCCTATACTTGGCTTTCCATTATTCCATTTTCTGGAATAATTTCTTGGGGGAAACTCTTTCCCTAGAAGAATTCTCTTCTGCAGAATTTAAATTTGGAATGAGTTGTTCTTAACTTGTTCTTCTGAAGTCTGAGTCATGCTTGAGAAAATATAGTTATTGTTTGGAGCAAAATCCTTTTGTCTCAGTTTTCCTCACGCACGTCATACCACAAAGGCATGAGGAGCAATTGTTTTCAAGGGATTTGCTTTTATTTTCTATAAACTAGTCTTACTTGAACACAGTTGCAATTTTCATACCTCTTACCTATGGAAGAATCCTATCTACATATCTTGGAACACTAAATTATATCATTTGAAATTTGGTGTTCAAATGTACTTATCTCCAATCTT
>NW_024804492.1:0-5337 GCF_019175285.1 Sceloporus undulatus
TCCGTCAGGTCGTTCCAGAGCCTGGGGGCGACAGCAGAGAAAGCCCTTCGGGAGGTCGCCACAAGCCTCGGTTTTTGAGGCTGCAACAAGTTCCTCCCAGAGGAGTGTAGGGCGCGGGGAGGATTGTATGGGAAGAGGCGGTCTCAGAGACAGCTTGGACCCAAGCCATTTAGGGCTTTAAAGGTAATAACCAACTCTGCGTGCCCAACTCTGTGTCCCTGCGCTGTTTGACCCTGTCCAAGGCAGAGGAAGTCGTAAGCCCTCCGCTGCAGCTTCAGCTGGAATCTTGTCCATAGCGAGGGCAAAACGGCAATGAGGCAGAGAAAGGGAAAGACCAGGGAGAATCCAGACCAAAGGTGGCTTGGAAAAGGTAACTTGGCTAGCTCTTCCAAAATGCAGCCTACTAGGAGTGTAGGCAGGAAAAAAGATTGGCTTCCTAAGGGAGGGCTTTTGTATTTATTCCCTGCCTACTTAGGAGCAAATGGGAGGAACTACCCCACTCTACAGGATGATGGGACCTTGTCTGCTAGGAAAGAGACAGATGCAAGATAGACAGCAAATTACAAGGCTTTGCCAAAGATCAAACAGAATTAGATGAAATACTGGTGTTAGGAAAAAAGAAAAGCGATTTCAAAGATTTACAAACGCTACTAATGATAAATATGGAAAAGGAAACAATAGACCAAGCTATGATAAAATGGGGTGGAGTCTCCTACCTTGGAGGTCTTTAAATAGAGTCTGGATGGCCATCCGTCAATGAGGATGCTTTGACTGAGAGTTCCTGCATGGCAGAATGGGGTTGGACTGGATGAGGGTCCTTCTTGGGGTCTCTTTCAACTCTATGGTTCTATGATATAAAACTAAAAGAATGGGAAGCCATCTGGAACAGAAGATTGAAACACACACTTGCAAAAGACTTAAAAGAAAACTATACTCATCCCTTCATATTTGTGGCTTTGATTACTCACGGCTTCAATTAATATGTTCTCTCTAGGAATCTCTAGGTCCTCCAGTGAAACTCTATGGTCAATTTTTAGTTAAAATGCACTGAAAGACCTAGAGATTCCTAGAGAGAACACTCTGCTAGGCATTTGTAGCTCCTCTGGTGCAGTTCTATGGTCAGTGTTTATTGGACATTGACCACAGAGTTTCACTGGAGGACCTAAAGATTCCTAGAGAGGTGTCTGTGGAGAAAAGATAGAATAGCCTAGCAATAGCGGCAGCCAATCATGAGCCACCTGCCTGAGCCAATGAGATGCTGGCAGGGAAATACTGAAAGTCCCATTGTGGCGGTTAGGAACTTCAGACAGGGTTTGGTTTCCAGAGCAAGAGGGTCTTGCTAAGTCCAGAGAGGGACAGTTATACTTAAGGTCCCTATAAGTGGAGGACTTATAGGGGTAGAGTCCAGTGTTGAGGGATTCCTTATGCACACAGAAACGGAAGAGAGGGAGCTGCTGTGGGGTCATATCCTGAGGGATATTTAGCCTTGTTGGCTGGTATAGGTTTAGGAAAAGAACCTAAAGATAAGGACGGTGTGAGGAACCTGGATATAAGTTTGTTAATTACAGGACTGTGGAGAAGTTAACTAAATTTGTAGCTAAATAAAACTAAGAAAACTATACCTGAAAGTAATAAATATATATATACCATCTCAATAAGCAAAATACTGTCTAAATCTTCTTGTAAATGAAGTTTTATTCCTGTTTCAAATAGAGGCTTGTTTGACACTTGAATATTTAACATGCTACTACAAATTCAAACATACATGGAGTTAAAAATACAAGTGCTTGTGCCATTAAACCTAAAAGAACAGTGGTTTGCAAAAATTTAAGTGGTCGTCATCACATAATATTTTGGTGGCAGTGGTGGGATGCGAAAAATGCGGTAGCTGAGAGTATGCTTGAGTTACAGGAATCTGAGTGTGAATTACCAGATACACAATAGTTTATTTGAACTTGAGAGTAAAAAGTTCTACAGTTTAAGATCTAGGTGTTTGTGTCAGTAGAATAACCTCTGAGGTAACTGTAAAGGGTATCTCTGAGGTAATTGTAAGAGACTAGAAGGAAAAGGAGAAAAGCACACTTAAAAAACAAACTAGAAGAGTGATTTCTGAGGTAAAATTGCAGAGTAAGGTTGAAAATCACGGCTGTTGGGAACTAAGTGCCGCCTCAATACTCAGTTGAGGCACAGATATTTAGACGTATTTCTTGAGGTAAAAGTTTGAGGTAATTGTAGGGAAATACTCAAAACATGCCTCCTAAAAAAATAAAACCTCCAGCCGTGCCAGAAATGGTAGAAGAAGAAGAGGTCAGGGAAGAAATGGTGGCCAGCCTTGATACTTCAATTTCTGAACCTCATGAGAGTCTAGAGATTTGGAAAATCATCCAAGGAAATGGCCAGGATAGAAAAGGAAAAAGAAAGTGCTCATAACAGAGAAATACATAACATAAAAATGAAGACATGGGAATTGATGATCAGTTTCGAATCTAGAGTTACTCATATTGTTAAAGATAACATTCATCGTTCCTCTCTATATGGAGGTTATCTCTATAAGGTTATCTCTAAGTATGTTACTGGAGATAACTTTGATTTATATATATCAAATTTTGAGCAAGCTTGATATGGAGTTAAAAGACAAGGAGCTTGACATGATTAGGCTTGAATTAAAAGAATTGTCACATAAGAGAGAATTAAGGAGAAAAAATATGAGAGATAATAGAACTAAAATGTCAGAGAAAAATGAAAGAATGGCAACATGAGAGGAATTAAAAAGCAGATGAGGGAGAGCTAAGAGAAATACAGCTTAAAAGACAGTTGAGAGAACTGAAGCGTAACAAAGATTTATTAGAAGAAGAATATGGGAAAAGGTTAACAGAAATTAAAACACAGTTTGGTGCTAAGAAACTAGCCTCAAGTGAGAGATCTAGTGAGGGAAAAGATAGGAAACCCTGGCGCCATGACAGAAATGAGGCTGAGGGGAAAGGCTTTGGGTCGAGAGAGTGTGACCTGGACACAAACAAGAGAGATATCTGGCTCGTGATTGGCTGCCGTTGTTGCTAGGCTAATCTATTTTTTCTCCACAATGTCCTCTCAGATAAAAACACGGTGCTTTTGTTGTTTGCGCTTTCCTCATATTGACGAGAGTTTTGTGCGTCTAACACTAGCGAATATATTATAAAGCATATAATGACTACGATTCTATGATTCTAAGAAGAAGAAGTTTTATTTCTATTTTCCTGCCTCTCTTGACGGATCAAAGCAGGATTACAAAAGTCAACACGGGTTTCAGAGAAAGAATGATAAAATTGCCAGCTTCAGAAACTGGCACCTTCAGAAAATGGTGACACTCTTTCCACAACTCTGGTGTCCATCTGTGGCCTGGAAGGGAGGAAAGAAAGCAAAAGAGAAGGCAGATGGAGGGACAGATGGATGAGCCAGCAAGGGAGGGAAGACAGTTGGACTGAGGATGGAGAGCAAGAGGAATGAACAGACTGGCAGATGGATGCAGGGCGCAGAAGATACCCAAGGGCTTCCATTGTTGCCTCCGCTGCTGCTGCCACTGCTGCTCAATGATGCCCCACTGGACAATGGACCTTACCACACTGGGATTTTTTGAGTGTGGAAGTAGGGTCAGTTCGCATTGGTCGATGCGTATTCACGTTATATCGCATCGTTCATTCACACCCGCGCTCTCTGAATACGCTTTGCCGATTCGTATTTGCGTCATATTGCATTGTTCATCCACACCTGGGCGGCCTTCCGAATCGAGGTTTTGCGAATCGGCCAATGCGTATTCAGGCAAAGTGAGGCAAGTGCAGATTGGCTCACCACACCAGCCCAATACAATGTGTATTGGTCGATGCGCATTGGCAGCCATGTGCATGCTCTGTGGGGCTCTGAACGGGGCGCAACATTTTTAACTTCCAGGGTGAAGAATGAGGTCACTGTTTAGCATGTAAAATCGCGAGAATTGCTGCCTTTAGCCACTTACAAAAGGGGTATGCACCATCTGTATATGTGTGTGTGTGTGTGTGTGTGTGTGTATGCACACATGCATAAATACATACATACATACATATATATATATATATAGTGGTACAGCCAAAAGTGTGATGCCGTATTTATATGTGTACACACACATCTGTCTGCTTGAGTGTTTGTATATATGTGTGTGTGTGTATGTATGTATATATATATATATATATATACACACACACACACACACACACACACACACAGAGATATACACACATATACACATAGTGGTACTGCCAAAAGTGTGATGCCGTATTTATATGTGTACACACACAGCTGTCTGTGTACACACATATACATATACATATATATATACACACACACACAAACTGTGGAGCAGCCGAAAGTGTAATGCTGCATGTATATGCTTACACACACATCTTTGTGTGTGTGTGTGTGTGTGTGTGTGTATAATTATAAAAATTATTAAATCAATTATAATTAAAACCAACTAATTAAACAACATTAACACATACACATTATTACAAGACAAAAACCAAAACAAAACAAATAAAACAGTAAACTATGGTAGCATTTCCAAGGAGCACCTTGGGGACTCTCATAAGAACAGGGTTCCTGAGGCCGGGGTTATCTATTCTGGAAAGGCCTGCCGGAAAAGATCCATTGTGACAGCCTTTTTAAAGCTGTCTAAAGATGTCAATTGACGGATCTCGTCCGGCAGGTTGTTCCACAATCTGGGGGCAACAACAGAAAAAGCCCTCTGGGAGGTAGCCAAAAGCCTAGCTCTTTGAGGCTGCAGCAAATTCCTCCCAGAGGAGCGGAGAGCGCAGGGAGGATTGTATGGGAAGAGGCAGTCTCTGAGATAGCTTGGACCCAAGCCATGTAGGGCTTTAAAGGTAATAACCAACACCTTGTACTGGGCCAGGAAACTAATAGGCAGCCAGTGGAGGGACTTCAATACCGGAGATATATATACCCAAACACAAACATACATGAACCCCCACACACAAACACACACACACATGCACATTTGCACATGTGTAGATGCAAAGAGACATGTCAGGAAATTTCAGCATATTATGAATACTCACACACCCATATATGCGCATAGCAATAGCCCTATGTGTATACATATATGTACACACACACACACACATGTTGACATGTATACTAACGAGGAGAGTTAGCAGTATATGCCTGCATCTGCTTGCGTCTTTCCATGTATATAAAAAAAATCATTGGTACAGACCAAGAATGCTTGACACATCTATCTATATATGTATTTATATATTCATATATCTCTATCATCTATCTATCTATCTATCTATCTATCTATCTATC
>NW_024804493.1:0-676 GCF_019175285.1 Sceloporus undulatus
GAAGCATGAATCATGAGAAGCTAGACATTGTAAAACAAGTAATTGAAAGGAACATTGGGTCTTACCTGTGAGATGTTCGTTTTCAGCGATGTAGGTGGAAATATCCTATAACATGGGTTGATTCCATCTCTTGCTCCGAAATAGGCAGGAAAAACAGACTTGAAGGAGTCGCCACCAGAGGGAGCAACCCCCACCATCCCTCAGTCAATATTACAGCCGAGGATAGAAAACAAACTCACAGAGCATTTAATGCAAATCTAAGTATAGTATAATCAATGGAAACTATCATAAAGTCAAACTAAAAATAACTAACTAACAACCACCCTTGCAAAGTCAAGGGAAAACAGCCTCCTCAGTTCTGGGTGGGGAGGATATTTCCACCTACATCGCTGAAAACGAACATCTCACAGGTAAGACCCAATGTTCCTTTTTCCAGCGATGGAGGTGGAAACATCCTATAACATGGGACTTACCAAAGCTCCCCAAACCAATGGGTGGGTGAACTGAGGCATATCACTTATGTGAGAATCACCAGATGTGTCTTCCAAAGGAAGCCTCTTCTTGATTCAAGGCAACTCAACAAAGGTGGCATGTAAATGTGGAAGATGAAGGCCATGTCATGTCCTACATTTATCTTAGATGGATGTGATTGTTGGTAGTGCAGAGGAAGTAGCTG
>NW_024804493.1:776-5336 GCF_019175285.1 Sceloporus undulatus
TGAACCCTTAATATAAACTTGTCAATTTGAATCAGAATTGAGCTGTTAGTAGTTGTGGTTGAAAACAAACACTATTGGTTTTAATTGAAGCCAATTTATATTGTGGAGTAGAGATTGTTGGTCATATTCATTTTGCTTATTGGGAGTAACAAAATGATTTGTATCACCCTAAGCTGGCATCTATCATTATTTGGAACTCCATCAGGGGCCAAATCAGACAATCCTTTTCGATTGGCAGCACAACCACCGTTCAAAGGGATTTGAACTTATTTGGTATATGTCAGAACAAGTGATTTATCTGTGACATTTATTGTTGAAATAGCTAGAGGAACCACTCTAGGCTCCTCATGTTTATGACAAACTATTAATTGAAGCAGATCAGGCACTGTAGGTGCGCCAGTAACACTAGGTCAGATAACTGAGAACAACCTACCTGCTTGAAGGTGTTCTTCATGGATCTTACCCTTTGTTTGGTCAGGTAGACTCTGGTCAGCAATGTATCTACAACCACTCCAAAGTGTTGTAGCTTCTGAAATGGAACTAGGTTGTCCTTTTTATGAGTTAGCAGAAAACCTTTTCTGGATAGGAAGGAAAGCACAACTCGACATCTGTTACATCTTATGGAAGAGAAACAGATCTGATCAGGACATTGTGAAGTTATGGGTATAAATGAAGATCTCACTGTTTTAATGTGTCCCTATCAGTGTAGTGAGTGTCACTGAATAAAACAACAGACTGAATGGTAGAGCCTTGTATGGAAAAAGCTTTTCCTGGTAAGCAGTGTGTAGATAATTGTGATGAGGTAGGTGGATTGGGATGCAGAAACAACTACAACTAAGAACAGGGACACACAAAATCATGGAGCTGAAGTGTCTCCAGGGTTTTCTGGAGAATCTCCAGTCTGACCCTGTTTTTTGTTTGTTTGTTTTTAATAAACCAATTGATCCATTTTAGGTCTAGCATCACACTCTAAATTTTGTTTTGATTGTTTTAAATGTAGAATTAAAGAAGATTGGAACAAGCCTCTTTGTTTTTATAGTTTTTTAATTGTCCCAATATTGATCAAATGTCTTGTGGCTTTTGGTATCAGCCAATGAATCTTTGCTTTCCTGTATCCTGAGGAAGCAATGAAATAGTGATGAGAATGGTATATGTATATGTGAGCAAATCTTTAGAGTTGGGAGGACCCTGGCTGAATTTGTTATGAAAGATGAAAGAAAGACTGCAGTCTTCCTCTCACCCTTTAGCACCAGTCAGCCAGGACTGAGGCTATTTGTGTCATTGTTTGACAAGAATTGTCACTGAACATTGTTGTTGTAGGTTTAGGTGAAGCAGTTGCTGGGGCTGATGGCAAGGTTGGTAACTAAGCTCAGACCACTGTCTGCCAAACCTATTGTCTCTTGTAAAATAAGTATCTATGGGGGGGAAAGGAGGATTGTCCCTGATGAAGGGACCTCATTTTTTATTTTTATGTGAAAAAGCAAATGATTTTCCCTTATCATTAAATTTTTTATCAATATTGGATCGTGATTGTTGAAAGAGTATATCACCAATCAATTATCAAATTTTGTTTAGAACAGGCATCCATATGACCGCAGTTTGTATATTTGTTTGATTTTATTTAAAATCTGCCTCTTGACCAATATAGAGGCTGCCTGTGGCCTTTTGTCAAATTGTATTTCATCTGGCCTGGCATAAGCTGAGAAAGCAGCCATTCTGAGTATTTTGTAGGTTGTCTTGATATAATTTTATGTTCACCTGATTATGAGGGATCTCATAAAATCTTTAGCCCACATAAGGTCAGCCCTTGAGAAAATGACATAGTTGAAGCAGCCCTAATTGCCAAGGAGGATGCTGTTTATGATCGTTTATCTGTCATTTTATTAGGGTATGTATATATACATGTATATTGTATATGTATGTGTGTGAAAGAGAGAGGGAATGTGTGTCTCATAAAGCCTGAGTATAAATGGGAGAAACCCAGGACTTATAATGAATTATCCATTGGTCAGAATTGGAGTTTTGCCATTACCTGTCAAGGTAAATGATAAGGCTTATTAACAGACACAGAACTTAGGTGTAATGTGGCAGGTTTATCCCACTCTTACCTGACAACTTTTTGAAGACAGCTCTGAAGAGTGTCTCTAGGATTGAAGGCCCCGGTCTAAGAAAAGTCACCTTTGCCTTGTGGCAAATCAAGACCGTTTCGTGTAGACTAATTGGAGTAAAGGGGTGGCCTCGAAAATGTTATTTAAAAATCTTAACCATTGTGTAGTAACACTACAAAATGCTCAGTCACAAAAATGGAGCGATCTTGATCTCTAAAGGCTCTCCATTATCATATTTAGACAATATAGGAAAATCAGGGCCTTGTTTTATAGGAATGTATTATAGGAAAGAACCTTTTTTTTTTAAATAAAAGATGGAAAGGTCTTTTTGTTGTCTTTAGACTCAGCCAAGAGACTTTATTGTGAACAATTTGTCCCCAGTAAGAGGTAGAAATGTCAGATTTTGTTTGTAATGGACATCTATGTGTCAATTTCTTTGATCAAATCTGTTGTTGTAGTGGAACTAAACCAGTTGTGGTCTTGGATTGTATCAAATCACATTTAGACTAGTGTCTCTTGAAATAGCCACTATCCTAAACCATTTTTTAATGTTCTGGCAGAACTTTAATTTGACCTCAAGTGTTTTTTTGTTTGTTAGTTTTTAACAAGTGCTGTAGGCCACACATAGCTCTAGAAAAAATGAAAACAGGAGAAACAACTTTCATTGAGCATAAACTATGGCAATCATAAGTGGGATCTGCTGATTCCCATAACGAGGTGAGCTATTGGATTTGGTCTCACAATAACAATCTATGGAGGCCTTATGACCTTCATAAAATCTGTACGAAAATGGAGTACATATCTGGTGTTGAAGGCCCAGGTTTGGATGGGGAGAACATTCTTCCCTTGGGAAAGATCAGGATCTTCTAGCTTTTAATTGCACCGAGGTGTCATTAAATTGTAATATATTAATTGTCTTATATAATAATAACATAAAAACAAATATAGCAATAATAAAAGATCATCAGACCCCAAAAGTCTAAGAGATTTCAGGAGCTTTCAGGAGCCACTGAAAGGCCTTCAGTTTTATCTGTATTTCATAAATATATATATTTATTTCAGATCAGATTCCTCTTGTGAGGAATGAACTCCAGTTAATACTTTGTTTTAAGAGAGGCAGACTGGAGCAGAAGCAGCAGGCCTTTCTTCTTTGACTTGACTTGGTGTCTTTAATTAAAATGGCTGCCACACCTTAAGTTGCAGCTTTGTCTCTTATTTTAAAGAGGAGAGAACAATAAATAAATTGTTTAGGCAAATTTCTCCAAAGGAGTGACTGAAAAATCTAACTAGGGGATGATGTAACTGGCAAATCCTTTTGTTAACCCTCTCTGATGCCTTCAGTCCAAGTGGATCATGGAGGAAGAAGAGGAGGAGGAGGAGGCAGTTGGTTTTGGAGGGAAACTCTCCATTTGCACTTCTGTGCAACTGAGGTCTCTTTTAAACTGGCAATGCAAGCCAGAAACTTTTTTTTTTTTTAAACTGGCAATGTAAGCCAGAGACAAACTCTCTAATCACACTATTGAGGTAAATGAAATCTCCATGAAAACTGGCAATGGAAGGCAGTAACAAACTTCTGGAGTAAATCTTAACCCACAAACATAGGATTAGAAGTAGGATCATGACTCACCTCTTGAAGTCTGCCTCCTCTCTCTCTCACTGCCCAAACCTCTTCCCAGGTTTGATGTCTGCAGTGGGCGCAATCTGGCCAAGGACAGGTAGTTCTTCCTCCTCTAGCCACGCCAAGGTCCTCTCAGGTTGTCCATCTCACCGCCCAAACCCCTTCTGGGGATGGTGACTGCGGTGTGGCGCCTTTTGGTTAAGGACAGGGAATATTCCCTCCTCCACCGCGCCAATTCGTTTCGGGATGTCCATCTCACTGTAGCCTTCCTGGGGTTGGAGATTGCAGCGGAGCGCATCTGGTCCAGGACAGAGGGATCTCCCTCCTCCAGCCACACCTGGGCTCTCTGGCCATTCAGCCCCTTCGGCCAGACATGGCTGGGCTGTCTTTTTCTTCTTTAATGCTGGAGTTGGGCCTTGATGCCTCACAGCACAGCAGCTTCTGAACTGTCTCTCCCTGCCTGGCTTTGTTTCAGCCGTTAGAGACGCAAAGGGATAGAGAAAGACTAAAGAAAACATTGCTGTTTTTTGCAGGAGAGAACAGATCATGAATATAAGAAGAATAGAAGAAATATTAGAAGAAATATTAAAGTCTTTAAGACAAAGTCAAAGAAGGAGGAGAAAAGGAAAAACACAGCCTAGTCGGAGCGAGGCAGGAAAAAGACTGAGGGATGGTGGGGGTTGCTCCCTCTGGTGGCGACTCCTTCAAGTCTGTTTTTCCTGCCTATTTCGGAGCAAGAGATGGAATCAACCCATGTTATAGGATGTTTCCACCTCCATCGCTGGAAAATGTATAAATATTGCAATACATGAGGTGAGTGAGCTACAGTGGACA
>NW_024804494.1:0-5336 GCF_019175285.1 Sceloporus undulatus
TTTCTTATTAAAGGTACAGTTGTACCACACTTGCCTGAGTAAGTTTGTTGTGCATCTGGGAGAGAACAT
Organism: Sceloporus undulatus; assembly: GCF_019175285.1. NCBI lineage: Eukaryota > Metazoa > Chordata > Lepidosauria > Squamata > Phrynosomatidae > Sceloporus > Sceloporus undulatus. Next base: position 70 of record NW_024804494.1, read on the forward strand.
AAGGGGAGGAGTCTGTTTCCTTGCAAGATGGAGTCTGCTATGCCAGCCCTGCCCACATTGGTGGAGAATGTGGGCAGTGACTCTAGGGCGGGGCCAAGGGCTAAACAGGAGCAGTTATTCCGTTGACTCACTGAACAGCAGCAAATTCTCCTGCAACATATGTCCTCCCAACAAGCCAGGTTCTTAGAGCAGGTCTGCAGTGCCCAGCGGCAAGCCCAAGAATAATTGGTCACAAAGTTGGCCGATCTATGGCGAGCTCAGTGGCTGGGGTCACCAGGAGAACAGAAGAGGGCGGTGATGGGGACGGAGAGGTTAAATTCCCTGAGACTCATGAAGATGGGACCCCAAGATGATGTAGAAGCATTTCTAAATACGTTTGAGAGAATGGCAGCCGCGGCCCAATGGCCACAGGAACAGTGGGCCCTGATTTTGACTCCGTGCCTAACCGGACCGGCACAAGAAGCCGTAGACACAATGTCCTTCGAGGAGGCAAAGGATTACCAAAAGGTAAAAAGGACAATTTTACAAACACTTAACATCTCGGAGGAAACATATCGCTTAAGACTGAGAGACCTACAGTGGACGCCAGGCCTGCACCCGAGGACCTTGGGACAGAAGGTGCGTGCCTGTGGCTTGCGGTGGTTAAAACCTACAGAGAGGTCAGCAGGAGAGGTAGCCGAGTTGGTCTTAGTGGAACAATTTGTGGGAGTTCTGCCACTTCCAGCACGTAAGTGGGTGCGTTGCCATCATCCCAAGGATTTGGAGATGGCGATAACTTTAATGGAGGCCTTTACCACAGCGGAGGAGAGTGAGTTGGTGCAGCCCCAATGATGTCCAGAGGTTATTCCGCCAGGAGGAAGCCGGGTTCTACCTAGCCAGGGAAGAGGACTTGAGCCAACCCTGGTGGGGATACATCGTGGATCGGAGGAAGAGGCACTTGCGGATACGGAGCAAGCAGAACCTCAAAGGACAACAAAAGCGGACCCTAAGCTGATGGCTCGTCGTCCAGTGGTCTGTTACGCATGTGGGATGGAGGGACATATTCGTCGACATTGTCTCGGTATAGAATGTTCCTGGGTGGACGCTGGGAAAGCTACCCAGGTAAGTGGAAAACCCTCACCACCGCGGGTGGTGGAGGCGAGGATAAATGGAAGGAAGGTGGAGGCTTTAGTAGACTCGGGGTGTAACCAGACCTTGGTGCGAGAGGTACCCGAAGCCGCAGGGGCCCAATGGGTGAATGTACGATGCATACATGGGGACATAAAGCCCTATAGGGCAGTATGGGCCCAAGTGGAAGTAGGAGGGAAGAAACAAAGGTTGAAGGTGGGAGTTGTACCCTCCTTGAGAGGAGAAGTCCTTTTGGGGAGAGATTGGCCGGGTTGGCGTGAGTTGTTAAGGGAGGCAGAGAGTTTGGAAGGGGAGGCTGTAGGGCCTGTGGTTGTCGATTTGGCGGAAGTGAGAAGAGCCCAGGTGGTTGCCTGGCAGCAGGATGATCCCTCTTTAAAAGAAGCCTTTAGACAGGTGCAAGAGGAAGCCAGTGGGGAAGGGCCCCGGTTTGAATTAAGAGGAGACCTGTTATATCGAGTTCCTCCAAAAAGGGACGCGGAAGACCCAGAAGCACAGTTAGTGGTACCGCTGGCCCTGAGAGGGGAGGTGATGAGGTTGGCCCACGAGATTCCCATGGCAGGTCACCTGGGGACAGAAAAGACTACGCAGCGGGTAATCCAATGTTTTTATTGGCCGGGGGTGTTTGCAGAGGTAAAGGCTTTTTGTAATTCATGTCCCCAATGCCAGTTGTTTCAAGGGAAGGGACCTCCAGGTGGGAAGCTGATACCTCTGCCCATTATAGAAGAGCCTTTTTCCCGGATAGCAATGGATATTGTTGGACCACTAGAACAGGCGGTTGGAGGTTTCAAGTATTTATTAGTAGTGGTAGACTGTGCGACCCGTTATCCAGAAGCAGTTCCCTTGAGATCAATGCAGGCTTCACGGATTGCTCAGGAGTTGGTGAAAATCTTTTCACGAGTGGGATTTCCCAGGGAAATCCTGACAGATCAAGGAACAAGCTTCATGAGTCAGACCCTAAAGAAAATGTGGGAGATACTGGACGTACGTCCCTTGAGGACCTCAATTTATCATCCTCAAGCTAATGGCATGGTGGAAAGATTTAATAGGACTTTAAAGAGTATGTTAAAGAAATTCTTAGAAAAGAATCCCAAGAAGTGGCCCCAGCTAGTGGAGCCCCTTTTGTTCGCCTTTAGAGAGGTGCCGCAATCGTCATTGGGATTTTCCCCTTTTGAGTTGGTCTTTGGACGGAAACCTAGAGGGGTCTTGGATATAGTTAAGGAGGGGTGGGAGGAGGAACCTCAAAATTCCCAGTCGGAGCTGCAGTTTATCTTGCAGATGAGGCAACATTTAAAAGAAATAGGGCAAGTGGCCCGGGAAAATCTGGCCAAGGCACAAGCCGATCAGAAACGAGATTTTGATAGGCGAGTAAAGGAAAGGGAGTTGCAAATAGGACAACAAGTCTTGGTTCTTCTACCAGCCCAAAAAGCAAAATTATTCGCAAGGTGGCAAGGGCCCTATGAGATAGTCAGAAGGGTGGGACCGGTGGATTATGAGATCAGAATGGAGGGAGACCCTCCTGTGATGGTTCCCTTGGGAGCAAAGCCCTGTTCGTGGCTATTACTCTCAGGGAGATCCCTTTAAATAAAAGAACTTTACGCTGCCACCACTCAGTGAATTGTCAACGAACTATATTTCCCAAGCACACACTGAGACTTGCTTGAGAGAGAGATCTAGTTTTCTTTCTTGCTAATCCACAGCAATCAGTAACCGAGATAAGGCACGTGTACAGGAGCCAAAGAGATAGCAGATGCTTTTAAAAGAAAGAAGTTTATTTTAAAGAAATAGTATAGAATCGGAAGGTATCACTCATGCCAGGCATCCTTGTCTGGCAGATCAGAAAATACAGTTACAACGATATTCATTTCCGGCAAGCTATTAAATAAACATAACAAAACCTAGACGTACTGACTACCACTGTTCCTGAGCTACTCCCAAACTGCTCAGAGGACAAACCTCTGGTTTCTCCAAACACAGCCAAGATGGAGAACAACGGACAACTGGTCTTACAGGGGTATTTATAGCCCTCTCTCGGAATCTTTTTGAAACTGCCACTCTGGCACTGTTGATTGGCCAAGAGTTTGAAACTGCCACTCTGGCACTGTTGATTGGCCAAGAGAGCCTTACATCAGCTATGATGTAGCTGCTCATTAGCATATCTCCTCCCCCCAGGTTAACCTTTTTGTAGTTCATGAAAAGTCCTGAGGTGACTGGGAACCCAGCCACCACACCTCCTAAGAAGAAAATTTTCCATATTAATCTCCTAAAGGCATGGAGGGCCCGAGAAGCCCTCTTCGGCGATGTGGAAGAAGAATTAGAGGAGGAAGGTGAAGAGTTAATAGGGCCACAGGCCAAGGATTTCCAAGAGACAGGGGATATACCTGTTTTGTCAGCTTTAAATGAGAAGCAGCTTTCACAGGTGAAAGGCTTGCAACAGACTTTTGGGGATGTTTTTCAGGGAAAGCCAGGATGTACTGAGCTTTGGGAACATGCTATTCAAACCGAGCCGGGTGCTATAGTCAGGTTGCCCCTTAGACCCTGGCCCTGGAGACTACAGGAAGTGATTAACAAGGAGGTATCAGCCATGTTGGAGCTGGGGGTGATTGAACCTTCCGTCAGTCCGTGGCGTAGTTTGCCAGTTTTAGTCCCCAAACCAGATGGCTCGGTAAGGTTTTGTGTGGACTTCCGACAAGTAAATAAGATTTCAAAGTTTGATGCCTATCCAATGCCAGGGGCACTAAACCTGTTGGATCGACTAGGACAGGCCCAGTTCTTGTCCTCCATAGATTTAACAAAAGGGTATTGGCAGATTAAGTTAAGGCCAGAGGACAGAGAGAAGACAGCTTTTGCCACACCCAAAGGACTGTTCCAATTTACCCGTATGCCTTTTGGCTTGCATGGGGCAGCAGCCACCTTTCAGCGCCTTATGGATATAGTTTTGAAGGATTTATCTTTTTGTGCTGCAGCATATATTGATGATATTATTATTTTTAGTGACTCATGGGAGGAGCATTTAAGACATTTGTCTCTAGTTCTGGAAGCATTAAGGGCAGCTGGCCTTACTGCAAATCCAAAAAAATGTGCAATTGCATGTCGGGAGGTGAAGTACTTGGGCCATATAGTAGGGCAGGGAAAGATAAAGCCCTTAAATGATAAAATAGTAAAAGTGCAAGATTGGGGGGTCCCGCAAACTAAAAAGCAAGTGCGACCGTTTCTAGGTTTGGTGGGCTATTACAGAAGGTTCATTCCCCATTTCGCGCATCTTGCCAGTCCGCTAACAGATCTGACTCAGAAGGGTCAGCCTCGACGGGTTAGGTGGGGAGCAGTTGAACAGAAGGCCTTTGAGAGGTTGAAGGAACATTTGTGTAGTTTTCCAGTTCTGAGGGCCCCCGATTTTTCTAAGCCCTTTGTCCTACAAACAGACGCTTCGGATAAGGGACTAGGAGCAGTTTTGTCTCAAGTGTGGGAGGATGGTGAACATCCAGTTTTATATTTGAGTAAGAAGTTGAAACCGGCCGAGGAAAAGTATGCGGCGATAGAAAGGGAAGCCCTAGCGATCAAGTGGGCTGTCACAGCGTTACGGTATTACCTGTGGGGGGCACCCTTTCAGTTAGTAACAGACCATGCACCTTTGACCTGGATAGCCTCCATGAAAGACACAAATCCCCGAATTACGCATTGGTACATGGCCTTACAGCCCTATGCGTTCTCAATTTGTCATCGACAGGGTCTTCTCCATGCTAATGCTGATTTCTTTTCTCGACAGGCCACCTGGACGCCCTCACGCCCATCATCTCTCTTAGGGGGGGGTTATGTAGTGAGGTACTCACCCAGGTAGAGAGAGCTGAAGGGGCTAAGGGCAGCCAGGTGGTGGAGGTTGAGGGGAAGGAGGAAGTTAACCCAGAGGTGGAGCCAGTGGTGGAAGGGGGAGGAGCTGGAAGGAGTATAAAAGCAGAAGGGCTGAGGCGTGCGGGGAGGAAGGATGGATGCGGAAGAGCTGTTCGGGCAGTAGCGGCCGGGGAAGGGAAAGAACAGGGTTTAAGGAGGCCAGAGAGGGACAGAGTCCCTGTGCCTCTTCCAAGAAGAGCCCTAAGACCAAAGCAGAGGCCCCAAGTGGAGGTGAGGCGCCAGAACCCTCGAGA
>NW_024804495.1:0-1817 GCF_019175285.1 Sceloporus undulatus
ACAATGCTGGCATTTGTATGGCTTCTCTCCTGTGTGGAATCTCTGATACATGACAAGGACTGACTTGTAAGCAAAATGTTTCCCACAATGCTGGCATGTATGTGACTTCTTTCCTGTGTGGACTCTCTCATGACTCAAGTGTTCTTCTGTAAAGAAAGACAAGCACAGATAAGACTGAAAATCAGAGTTAATAGAGGAGGGTGGTACCCCATGGTTTAGCCCTCATTAATCCCTCTTTATTAGAGATTAAATTAAGAACGTTTCTGTGAGTAACCGAAGCATCACCCTGCTGCTTATGGCCCTAAATCCATGGAACGATTGTATATTTACTTATAGGCGTTAACAAAGAAGAGATTGGAGGGGGTCTACCTTAAGGGAATCACTGGAAGGAGATATTCATACAAAGGACTGTTGAAAAAATATTCCATTAAACATGTGCAAAAATACTTTGATTGACAGGTGGCATCATATCTTGTGAGACTGCCATAGAGTGCTGAGTGAGAGCCCAAGGCATGATGGAAGCTAACTGCAGAGGTCACTTTATGCTGTTTGGCACGAGGAGATGACTCACAACCAATACAGTATGCAGCTCACATGCGGATTTGTGTGGATTGGATTGGAGTTGTGTGTACAAGGGATGTTGAAGATGATGGCATTCAGAGAGGAGAGCTTGCAAATATTTGTATTATTTTGCAACTCAGGATAGAGAACCTCCAAGGATTTCGATAAAATCAACTGTTTGTGACTTATTTTTAAGTGTGAAAAGTGGTAAGTGCATTGCCAATATCTTTATATCTGGCTATTTACTTCCGTACTCTGCTGTGTTATTGCTGAGCTGCATCTGGAAGTGTCACCCTCAGATTGTAGTGTACACAGGCTTTTGAACACAATCGAAATTCAGAGCCAAGAATGACCTGAGAGATAGTGTGTTAATCATTTTTGTCGAAGATATTTGCACCAAGCAACCATTGCATTCAATTTGGTTTCAGACTATTTCCCCCCATAGCAAACATTCTAAAGTGACTTAAACCTTTTTGAACACTCAGTTACATGGATTTGTAACTGGCTGACTGGCTGAACCCAAAGGGTGCTCAATAATGTTTCCTTTTCATCCTGCAGAGAAGTGACCAGTGGGGTCCTACCGGGTTCTATCCTGGGACCAGTGCTATTCAACATTTATATCAATGACCTGGATGACAGAATTGAGGTTATACTTATCAAATTTGCAGATGACACCAAATTAGGAGGAGTAGCTAATACCCCTGAGGACTGGATCAACCTTCAGAATGATCTTAATAGATTAGAAAGGTGGGCCAAAGCTAACAAAATGAATTTCAACACAGAGAAGTAAGGTACTGCACTGAGGGCGGAAAAATGAAATGCACAGATATAGGATGGGTGACACCTGGCTGAATGAAACTACGTGTGAAATGGATTTTGGAGTCCAAGTAGACCACAAGTTGAACCTGAGTCAACAGTGTGATGCAGCAGCTAAAAAGGCCAATGCAATTTTTGGCTGCATCAATAGAAGTATAGTATCTAGAACAAGAGAAGTAATAGTGCCACTGTATTCTGCTTTGGTCAGAGCCCACCTGGAATATTGTGTCCAGTTCTGGTCACCAAAATTGAAAAAGGACAGAACAATGGAAGCAAGGCACAGGAAAAGAGTTTCCACCTAAACATTAGGAGGAACTTCCTGACAGTAAGAACTATTCAACAGTGGAATATATTCCCTCAGAGCATGGTGGTGTCTCATTATGGTTATTATTATTATTATTATTATTATTATTATTATTATTATTATTATTATTATTATT
>NW_024804495.1:1827-5336 GCF_019175285.1 Sceloporus undulatus
GTCTAAAGCACTCCTTCTTTGAAGGGTTTTTAAAGTCTTTGAAGGTATTTAAACAAAGGCTGGGTGGTATCTGGTGGGGATGCTTTCAATGTGTATTCCTGCATGGCAAGGGGTTGAACCAGATGGTCCTTGTGGTCTATTCCAGCTCTATGATTCTATGATTCTAAAGTGGAATCATAGTGCCATGATTATGTAGTATGAAAGGGACCTCAGTCTTCATAGGAAAGGCAATGAATTCAGCTTCCTTACCCACAGAGGCCACATTCTCGTAATTCTCCATCATCACATAATTGTACATAAGTCGCTGCTTCTTTGTCAACAGTTTCCATTCGTCCTCAGTGAAATATACTGCCACATCTGCAAAGGTTACCTGCAACAGAAAATAGCCCTCATCCACAGAGTGATTAAGCAAAAGGGGAGGAAAGCACATGGTGCATCCAAATATTATTTGATCACTTTAGAATTCAGTCCAGGGAATAAACTTTAAATGCTGTCAGCAAGAAAAAAGCTACTGCTGTTGAGATCCAGTTTGTCTTGAATCTTTTCAATATAATACACAATATAATTTAGGCCATAACTGGGATATTGAAGATGGATTAGGACACTGACTATCCCAACACATGCAGTACATTTAGCCACCCAAGAATTATGGTGCCTTTAGACATTTCTTGCAACATTTCAGAGGCAAACATCATTTTAATAACAGTTCTGGGGAACACTCTGGGCTTGAAGCCCACTGGGCCCACCCCATATTTAGATCCAAAGATGTTCTTCCATATCCTCCAACATTTCACAGATTGGAAAAGTAAGACACATGTGGACAAGCAACCCAGAATGCAGTGAAGATGGCCAAAGTTGTTTATAAGGAAGATCACACAAGCTAGGAAGGCACAGCAGTTTGCTTTGGTTTCAGCCTCCTGGGAAGGGCCATATCCTGCCTCCTTCTTTCCTCTCCTCTCCCCACTTTTGAGTTGATGGGCTGCAAACTCAGTTGAACTCAGGAACTGAAGTGGGAGGAGAAGAGAGCAACTGGGACATTTTTAAAAGCCCATGAAGAAGTGGGTTACAGAGGATTAACCAGGACTGTCTCTGCCAAACTCAGACAGTATTTGATTTGCTTCCTTTCATAAATTGGCTCAGCAGTGACACAGATGAAGCTAATAGGATAGTGACTCACCAAAGAGCTGTTGTACCTCGGCATCCTGTTTCTCTTGGAGCCCAACTCCCTCCGCTTGGCTTCTGTGTCTGCTATCAGGTGGGCAGGGGGTCCTGGTGGCCCTGCACTTGGTCACTTCCAACAAGAGAGGCCCCAAAGCCGTGTACAAGGAGGCCGAGATGGAGTTCCTGAGAAAAGGGACCAGGGTTAGGATTGGCTTGGCAAGAAACCCTACAGCACTCAAAAACACAGAGAATAGCATCCTGCTGGTGACACACACAGATGACATATGCCTAGGGATGCCATATCCTGGTGGCTCCTGGGACAGTTCTGCTTTTGGGTCCCCCCTGCCTGCCCTGGTCCAGTTCCCCCCCAACCCCGGCCTTTGTCCCGCCTCCAGGCCGGCCCCGCTCATGCGGCCATTGCTGCGGCCGCTAACCCACCTCCTCCTCTTCTTCTTGGGCAGCGCCGCCCTCCTGCTCCTGGGCAGCGCCGCCTTCATCCTCCTCGCCAGCGCTGCTGCCGCCGCCGCTGTGACCACGCCACCCGCAACAGGGCTTTCCTGCGCACGCGCGGGGCTAGGACAGTGGAGCTTGTTCCTTGTGCCAGCCAGCCATTGGCCAGCTGGCCAAAGGGGACAGGCTCCTTTTCCCTTGCATGCGCCACCCCGGCCACAGCATGGGCCAGCAGCAGCGCGCGCACATCCTTCACATGAGTGCCCTCGCGCTGGGCTTCCCAAGGAGCCCTTGCACCGAGGAGGAGAAGGATGAAGAGGAGGAGGAGGTGGAAAGGTGAGTCAGTGGCCATTTCAGGTCTGCCTTGGGGTTTTCTTAAATTAATTTTTAAAAATATAAAATACTTATTTTTTGTTTTTTTATTTTATTAATTTTTATTATTGCTTTTTTATTTTATTTTATTTTATTTATTTTTATTATTACTTGTTTTTTATTTTATTACATTAATTTATATTATTAAATATATACACCCTTGCCTTTTTTCCCCCCCCCCCCCGTTATTTTTTATTATTAAATATATGCAAGTGCATTTTCTGTGTGTTTATGGCGCTTTGAATGCTAACAAGTTTGCCTTTTTTGGACAATTATAGTGATGATGATGGTGATGATGGTGATATTGATATCAACAAGCCTCTGAGGCATGGCCAATGTAAGTTGCTGTGATATTTACAAACTCATGCGCAGTGAAGAAAAACCACAATCCCTTGTCCAAGTACACACTTCTGAGAAGTACAGTGGAACCCGAGGGCAAGTCCATTTCTGCCATCTGTCTAGGAATGATGCCAAAATGTCCTCCATTTTGATCATGCCTAAAAAAACATGCATTTATATTAACATTTTTAAAAACCCTCAATTTTTTGGCGTGTCCTCCATTTTAAAATGTGTCCTACGTTTGAAAATGTTGCCCTACATTTGTCCCGGTTTGGAGGTACTGACTTATGGCAACCCTATATATGCCTCCTTTGTGCCGATGCAAATTTGGGCATCCCCTTCCTCCCTCTGCACCAAACAATGCTTCCTAGACCTAGCATAGATTCACTGCAGCTCCCCTACACAACAGATACTCCATGCCTTCTTGGAGTGATGGGGGGGATTAGGGAATGGGGAATTGGAGAGGGCCCTGGTTATTTCACCATAGATAGATGTGAAATGAGTGCATAATAAACAAACAAACAAACAAGCTGCTGAAACTTCCAGAGGTCCCCAGTGCTTTTCCCCAGCATCAGCCCGTTTCCCAAAAAGGCTTCATCCACACTATGGAAATAAGGCACTTTGCACTGCTTTAACCGCTCAGTGCTAGGGAATCCTGGGATTTTACCTTTGGACACTTAGCCTTCTCTGCCAGAGAGCTCTCATGCCAAAAAATCCTACAAATCCCAGGATTACACAGGATGGAGCCAGGAGAGTTAAAGCGGTTTCAAACTGCATAATTTCTCCAGTGCAGATACAGCCTGAGTCAGCTGTAAAAGGCAGAAGCACCCGAGTCTTGTTTTTACCTTCCTAATAATGGTTTTCCTTTAAAAGAAATAAGCAGCCTGCTTATCTGTCTAATCCTTATTTTTGTTGTTCTTGCTTGTTTCTATGTTTATTTGGTAATAATATGAGATGGTCTGGTCTGCCTCCTTCCTTCTTCCCTGAAAATCTCTTAATAAGGAAACTGGGGAGACTTTTAAAACCTCCCAAAGGAGCTACTTTTGGCTTTTTGGGGGACTAGCCTCCTCTTAGAAGCCAAAGTGCAATGTTTGTGAAGAATAAGAATAAGGCTTGTATTAAAACTATCCTCCCATTTTAGATCCTTTTTAAAACCCATGTTCCCCAGAAGGAGCAGAGCTGTGTAA
>NW_024804496.1:0-5334 GCF_019175285.1 Sceloporus undulatus
CACTACAAAATGATCCAAATACTGATTCGAGCGATGTGCCCCTAGTTCCCCCTGGAAATCAATCCTGATCCTCATTTGATCGATTCCAGGGGAAATAAAGTGGAGCAAATGCAAAAAGCCCTGGGATTTTTGGTAGCAGTTATTTTGAGGTTCTTTTAAGAAGAATCGGTTCGGACATAATTCTTAACACTGGGAACACCAGATCAGAACTGATTCTTTCTGAGGGGAGGGACAAATGGCAGAGAGGTGACATTTCGACAGATCCACCATTCCCACCTTGCAGGGCTTGCCTCCCTGGTGCCCTCCTTCCTTCTCCACTTGGCTTCCTCGCTTGCCTCGCTGGTGCCTTCCTTCTTTCCCCGCTTGGCTTCCTCCCTTGCCTCCCTAGTGCCCTCCTTCCTTCCCCGCTTGGCTTCCTCGCTTGCCTCCCTGGTGCCCTCCTTCCTTCCCCGCTTGGCTTCCTCGCTTGCCTCCCTGGTGCCTTCCTTCCTTCCCCGCATTGGCTTCCTTGCGTGCCTCGCCTGGTGCCTTCCTTCCTTCCCTTGCTTCGGCTTTTTCTCGTTGCCTCCCTGTGCCTTCCTTCCTCCCCGCTTAACTTCCTCGCTTGCCTCCCTGTTGCCTTCCTCCTCCCCGCTTGGCTTTCTCATGCCTCCCTGGTGCCTTCCTTCCTTCCCCGCCTTCCCTCCTCGCTTGCCTTCCTGGTGCCCTGCTTCCTTCCCGCTTGCTTTCTCGCTTGCCCTCCTGGTTGGCATGACTCCTTCCCGCTGGTTTCTGCTTGCCCGCTGGTTGCCTTCCTTCTTCCCCGTCTTCACTTCCTCGCTTGCCTCCCTGGTCTGCCCTTCCTTCCTTCCCCGCTTGGTTCCTGCTTGCCTCGCTCGGTGGCTTCCTTCCTTCCCCGCTTCATTTCTCGCTTGCCTCCCTGGTGTTCCTTCCGTTCCCCGCTTGGCTTCCTTGCTTGCCTCGCTGGTGCCTTCCTTCCTTCCCCGCTTGGCTTTCTCGCTTGCCTCCCTGGTGCATTCTTCCTTTCCCCGCTTGGTCTTCCCGCTTGCCTCGCTGTTGCCTTCATTCCTTCCCCGCTTGGCTTCCTCGCTTGCCTCCCTGGTGCCTTCCTTCCTTCCCCGCTTGGCTCCTTGCTTGCCTCGATGGTGCCTTCTTCCTTCCCCCGCTTCGCTTCCTCCATGGCCTCCCTGGTGCCTTCCTTCCTTCCCGCTTGGCTTTCTAGCTTGCCTCCCTGGTGCCTTCTCCTTCCCCGCCTTGGCTTCCTCGCTTGCCTCGTGGTGCCTTCTTCCTTCCCCGCTTGGCTTCATCGCTGCCTCCCTGGTGCCCTTCCTTCCTTCCCGCTTGGCTTCCCGCTTGCCCCCTGGTGCATTCCTTCCTTCCCAGCTTGGGCTTCCTTCTCTGCCTCGCTGGTGCCTTCCCTTCCATTCCCCGCTCACTTCCTCGCTTGCCCCCCTGGTGCCTTCCTTCCTTCACCGCTTGGCTTCCTCACTGCCTCCTGCGTGCCTTCCTTCTTCCCCGGCTTGGATTACTCCCTTGCCTCCGGCTGCCTTATTCCTCCCGGCTTGGCTTCTTGCTTGCCCCCTGGTGCCTTCCTTCCTTCCCGCTTGGCTTCCCCCTTGCTTGCCTTCGCTTGTGCCTTCCTTCCTTCCCAGCTGGCTTCCTTCGCTTGCCTCCCTGGTGACTTCCTTCATTCCCCGCTGGGCTTACTTGCTTGCCTTCGCTGGTGCCTTCCTCCTTCCCCGCTTTACTTCCTCGCTTGCCTCCCTGGTGCCTTCCTTCTTCCCCGCTTGGGCTTTCTCGCTTTGCCCCCTGTGACTTCTTCCTTCCCGCTTCACTTCCTGCTTGCCTCCTTGTTGCCTTCCTTCTCTTTCCCGCTTGGCTTCCTAGCTGGCCTCCCTGGTTGCCTTCCTTCCCTTCCCCACTTGGCTTCCTTCCCTGCCTCACTGGTGCTTCCTTCCTTCCCAGCTTGTCTTCATCGCTTCGCCTCCCTGGTGCTTCCTTCCTCCCCGCTGGCTTCCTTGCTTCCTCGCTGGTGCCCTTCCTTCCTCCCGCTTGGCTTCCTCGCTTGCCTCCCTGGTGCCTTCCTTCCCTCCGCTGGCTCCCTTGCTTGCCTCGCTGGTGCTTCCTTCATTCACGCTTTACTTTCCTCGCTGCTCCCTGGTTGCCTTCCTTCCTTCCCCGCTTGGCTTTCTCGCTTGCTCACTGGTTGCCTTCCTTCCTCCCGCTTGGCTTTCCCTCGCTTGCTCCCCTGGGGTGCCTTCCTTCCTTCCAGCTGGATCCTCGCTTGCCTCGCTGGTCGCCTTCCTTCCTTCCCGTTGGCTTCCTCGCTTGCCTCCCTGGTGCCTTCCTTCCTCCCCGTGGCTTCCTCGCTTGCTCCCTGGTTGCCTTCTTCCCTCCCCGCTTTGATTACTTGCTTTGCCTCGCTGGGCCTTCCTTCCTTCCCCGTTGGCTCCTCCTTGCCCCCTGGTGCCTTCCTTCTCCTTCCCCGCTTGTCTTCATTCGACTTGCCTCCCTGGTGCCTTCCTTCCTCTTACACACGCTTGGCTCCTGCTTGCCTCGCTTTGGTGCCCTTCCTTACCTTCCCCGCTTGGCTTCCTCGCTTGCCTCCCTGGTTGCCTTTCCCTTCCTTATTCCCCGCTTGCTTCCTTGCTTTCCTCGCTGGCTTGCCTTCCTATCTTCCCCGCTTTTACTTCCTCGCCTTGCCTCCTCGGTGCACTTCCTTCCTTCCCCGCTTGGCTTTCTCGCTTGCCTTACCCATGGTGCCTTCCTTCCCTTCCACCGCTTCACTCCTTGCTGCCTCCCTGGTGCCTTCCTTCCTCTTTCCCGCTTGGCTTCTCGCTTGACCTCCCTGGTGCCTTCCTTCCATCCTTCCACCTTGACTTCCTACCTTGCACTCACTGGTGCCTTCACTTACATTCCCCCCCTATGTACTTCATCCTTGCCTCCCTGCCTTCTTCCTCCCCCTTCCTCCTTCTGCCTCGCTTTGCCTTCCTTCCTTACCCCGCTTCGCTTCCTCGCATTATGCTCCTCCCTGGTGCCTTTTCCTTCTTCCCTTCAAAAGACTTGCTTCCAATTGCATTGCACTCGCTGGTTGCCTTCCCTTCCTTCCACCGCTTTACTTCCTACTGGCCTCCTAATCCTGGTGCCTTCCTTCCTTTCCCCCGCTTGCTTTCTCGCTTTGCCTCCCCTGGTGCCTTCCTTCCTTCCACAGCTTCCACTTCCTTGCTTGCCCTACCTTCCTTCTTCCTTTCCCCTTCTTCCTCCTTCCTCCATGGTGCCTTCCTTCCATCCCCACTCTTACTCCCTTCCTCGCTTGCCCTCCTCCTTCACCGCTTTCTTCATCGCTTGCCTCCCTGGTGCCTTCCTTTCCTTCCCCCTCTCCTCCTTCATCCTTCCTTCCTTACTTCCCGCTTCTTCCTCCTTGCCTCCTGGTGCCTTCCTCCTTCCCCTTCCTTCCTCCTTGTATCCCTTGCCTTCTTTTCTTCCACCTTTCTCCTCGCTTGCCTCCCTGTGCACTTCACTTCCTTCCCCGCCTTCACTTCCTCCTTTGCCTCCCTGGTTGCTCTCCTTCCTTCTCCCGCTTGGCTTCCTCTTGCTTATCCTCCTGTGCCTTCCTTCCTTTCCCCGCTTCTATTCCTCGCTGCCTCCTTTCCTTTCCTCCTTCCCGCTTTGGCTTTCCATCGTCTTGACTACCTGGTGCCTCCTCCAATTACTTTCCCGCATTAACTTCACTTGCTTGCCTCCCTGGTGCCCTCTCTTCCTTCCTCCCTTTGGCTTCCTGCTTGCCTAACTGGTGCCTTACCTTCCTCACCCCACTGGGACTTCACTCCTTGCCTCGCTGCAGTGCCTACTTCTGTCCCCGCTTGTATTCATCGCTTCGCCTCCCTGGTTGCCTTCCTCCTTCCCGCTGGCATCCTACGCTTGCCTCCTCGGTGCCTTACTTTTTAAAGATTGGATTACTAACTTGCAATAAATTGGGGAATGAATTAATAAAAGATTGATCCTCCCTTGTCTCAATGGTTGACTCTTTTCTTCCACGCTGTCTTCCTCGCTTGCCTCCCTGGTGAAATTCCTTACTTCCCCGCTTCACTTCCTTGCTTGCCTGCCCTGGTGGAATACCTTCATTCATTCACGCTTGGGCTTTCCTCGCTTACCTCCCTGGTTTGCCTTTCCTCCCTTCCCCGCTTGGCTTCCTCGCTTTGCCTGTCTTCCTTCCCCGCTTGGCTTCCTCGCTTGCCTCCCCTGTGCCTTCCTTCTTTCCCCGCTGGTCCTCGCTTGCCCTCCTGGTGCCCTCCTTCCTTCCCCCTTGGTTCCTCGCTGCCTCCCTGTTGCCTTCCTTCCTCTGGCTTCCTCGCTTGCCTCCCTGGTGCCTTCCTTCCTTCCCCGCTTGGCTTCCTCGCTTGACTCCTAGCCTTAGTAAAAATACGCTCTAGCTTCCATATATGCTTTCTCCTTGAATCAAACCCTGTGATATGAAGAGCTGTCGTCCAACATGAGTTTCTTCCACAAACTAGCCATTTCTACATTCTCCCCTGTGTGGATTTTTTTATGTTCATTGAAATTTATGCTCCACCGGAAACCTTTTCCACACACTAGGCACATATAAGGTTTCTCCACAGTATGGATTCTTTGATGTGATTTAAGGTATGAACTCTCAATGAAACTCTTTCCACACTCTGAGCATGTGTACGGTTTCTCTCCAGCATGCACTTTTAG
Organism: Sceloporus undulatus; assembly: GCF_019175285.1. Lineage (NCBI taxonomy): Eukaryota > Metazoa > Chordata > Lepidosauria > Squamata > Phrynosomatidae > Sceloporus > Sceloporus undulatus. Next base: position 4,717 of record NW_024804496.1, read on the forward strand.
ATGGATAGCATGACTTTTGCTGTGACTAAAGCTCTTCCTACACAAAGAACAGGTTTCTCCTCTGTGTGAATTCGTTGGTGCAAAGTCAGGCCTGTGTTCCGAGTGACGCTTTTTCCACACACCCCACACTTAAATGTCTGTTTCCTTGTGTGGATTCACTGATGAGAGTTAAGGCTGATGCTTTGACTGAAACTTTCCCCACACAAAGAACATGAATATGGTTTCTCTCCCGTGTGTATTAGTTTATGAGCTCTCACATATGAACTACCCCGAAAGCTCTTTCCACACTCAGAACATTTAAAAGGTTGCTCTTCTGTGTGGGTTCTCTGATGTGATGTAAGATCAGTACTCCACCTGAAGCTCTTTCCGCATTCTGTGCATTGATATGGTTTCTCCCCAGCCTGAATTCGTCTGTGTTCATTAAGATGAGATCTACGACTAGAACTTTCCCCACACACATTGCACATACTCTTTTTCCTTTTGTTGTCTGTCCTTTCATGTAAGTCAGTGCCTTCAACAGCAAAGGAAATGTTTCCCCTGTTCTCTGTTGTCTTAGTTTCCCTCTGTTCTTCCTTCTGCTCTTTGGATGTAATTCCATCTAAGGATTCCTTCCAAGGC
>NW_024804497.1:0-5334 GCF_019175285.1 Sceloporus undulatus
TTTAAAGGTCCACACATGGTACTTTAATGAACTGTAATGTTTTTAAAGTTTACTATTTTAACTTTATAACCACTTTTTAAATAACAACAACAATTTCTTGACTGCCTCTCCCCATGGATCAAGGTGGGAGATAGCAACTATTAACAAAGAGCATCAGTTAAAACACACATCAGTTTAAAAGGACAAATACAATGTACACATATTTAAAACAATCCCACTCTTATATAACTCTTAGATTTATACTTTTATTAATGACATTGTATATTTTTAATCTATATTGTTTTTTTTTAAATGTGTTGCTAGCCACCTTGAGTCCCATTATTGAGAGAAAAGCAGGGTATAAATGAATTTTAAAAAGAATGAGAGAAAGAAAGAAAGAAAGAAACCAGATGAAACTTCCCCACTACAAGGACAATAAGAGTGGAGATATGGCCACTATCGACCTGTCTCTATCTAATAGTTCTAGGGAAGGGATCCCAAAACCAAAGTCTTTTAATCTCATCACCTGACAACCTCAGTGTAAAGAGTAAGGTTGTTTTTAAAATCTGGCTCAGAACATCAGCAACAGATGGTACCCACCTGAAAATATATTTAGTTTATTTCTTCTATACCTGTTCAGCTTTTTGTAGCCAGCTGGTTGGTAAGCTGACTAAAACGAATAAAACCCAAGCCCAGTAACAGCCGTTATTAAAAATTTCATTTGAAATCTATCAGTAAAATAAATCTAGAACATTTCAAATTGCTCTCGGTGATACCTTTAGGAATACGGATAAACAGAGCCCAATAAGAAACAGGGAAGACTGGCCTACAAGCCTCAATTGTTTAGCAAGAACAGAAATGCAAGGTTTGTTCAGTGGTTGTTTTGAGTCATAAATGTCTATTTGTCATCACTAGGAATGTAATTCTTTACTAGTTTCATTTTCAAAGGAAGCAATAAATAGTTTTAGCCATTTTTTCCCCATTGCAAGAAAGTCTTTGAAAACTGCAGAGTGTTCTCAAGATTATTTGTAGTTCAGGACTTTTTCTGCACAAAATTCACATTGGAGTTGAAACCTGGATTCAGAGTGAATCCAGGAGCATCTGGTAAAGTGCTCACTTCTGTCTATGCAATTCTTGCAGACAATGGGGATTAAATGGAGGCTGTGACACCCAAGAGGCATTAGGATAAAGAGGAGGGATATGCATGTTACAGATTTATTAATCTCAAAATGTTTGTAGGAACTGAGGGCAAGGCTCCTGAGCCAAGTATTCTAGCATTTGGCTTTATGGAAACAGAGTGGTGCACAGCTTTCTGAAATCACCAGCCATCACCTGTGCCATAATCTTTCAGTGAATTCAACACTTGGCATACACAAAAGCAATTTGAATGTACATAACACAAGATAATAATTTCAAATGGTGGTTTAAAATCCTGGCTTGTTCCAAACAATGGTAATCATTGTTTCCTGGCTCAGACATAGCAAGAAACTAGGGTTAGTTAATGATTTCTCATCTTATTACAGTGTACTGAGCAGAGTAGAGATGTCAGGCACAGGAAAAAGCCTGGTTTGTTTGTTATTACTTTTATTGATTTTAATAACAAGATAAATACAAACAAACAAGAAATTGAGCCAGTTTTATTGAGCCAAGAAATGTACATCCAAACCAGGCTAATATGGCAACATGATAGTAATCATGCTTCATATGCACAGTTTGCACATACATGCCTAATCTATTCTGGAGGGAGAAGAACATTTTAAATGTCTGACTGCTCCCTCTGTCAGTCCCATTTTGCCTCCTGCCTTTTTCCCATCAGCAGCTAATGCCATACTATTAGAAACAATAGGGTTTACCACTGTTGAGGATGAAGGAAAGAGGAATCTAGGTAAGCCATTGGCCTATATCACATAGACAACTCATCATGGTAGTCTTAGGCCTCCAATACTAATTCTAGGTACTGTGTTGCTTTTGTTCAAGAGTCCAACAAATCCTGCTTAGCTTCGGAGGAACCCTGCTTGTTATCAGAACCGACATCGTGGATACTCATTGGACTCACTATTTTTGCCCTTGTTATCTGCATCTTCTGTTTAATAACTTATAGCTTCAGAAATGTGGTAAGTTTTCCAAAAAACTACTTCCTTGTAGAGATGGAATGGTGGTGCTGAGCTTTCATTTAGTGGCCAAGTAAGTGAGATAACAGAGGACTTTGTCACACCAGGCTGTTCTCTCACTAAAATAGTGTTGTTTTCAAAAATGGTATAAAGTGGACCTATGGTATCCACTGGGGTTTAGTTCCAGGACCAGTTCTGGATACCAAAATCTGTGGATGCTCAAGTACTGTACCATTAAATACAGTGGCTTAATAAAACAGTGTCTCTTATATAAAATGGCAAAATCAAAATTTTCTTTTGGAATTTCTATATATTTTAAAATATTTTCAAGACGTGATTGTTGAATCTGTGAATAAAAAAATTGTTGATATGGAGGGTGGACCGTACAATCAAGTTTCCTCTCTTCCCTATCACACTTTAGGAAACCTTTCTGGTATTGCAACCTTCATGTGCTAACAGCTTATCACACTCAGCATTTGAGACGGCCCTCCCATTACCTCCTCTAAAACATTATCCCTCCTCTTTTTCTTAGTTGGTCACACATGTGTGTTGTGCATGCACATACACAAAGAGAGACAGATGATCTTCCCAGAAATATAAAATGATATGAAAACCATCTAACATTTTAAAAGGTCTTTTTTTCTTTGTTGGAGAGGGCAGCTTTCTGATTTGGGATAGACTTTATTAATCACTGGCAGATGAAAGCCAGCAGCAAAAGTAGTGATTGATCTGCTAGCAATTAATGAAGTCTGAAGCTTAGCCATAAGAACAGTATAAAGGGGTAGTGAAATAAATGCTTTTTAGACTGTAAGACTCTTTCCACTTATAACAACTAGTTTATTGGTTAGTCAACTGACCATATCAACAATAACGTGCAAGATATCAAAATATCAAGATACATACACGATAAAACTTGATCTTCCACTTATACTTCCAGGTGTGTGTGAGTGAGAGTCTGGAATTGGGCTACGATGCTGGAAAAATACATGGGGTGATGAGGTAGTGATCAAAGTTTTTCCTCTTGGGAAGGCAGGCTGGTCATTTGCAAATAGGTTTTATTTTTCTATATAGAAAAAAAAGTTTAACATTTTCTCAGTTACTTTGACAATTGAAAGGAAATCAGATGAACTTGTCCACCCCCTTGTCCTTCTCCCTTGATCAGTGGTAAGCCCACTAACCACCCTCTGATCACTCAGAATCAGCATTAAAACAGAATTGAATTATTGCACAGCAAATGGTAACAGTACCATAGCAGGAAAGGAGGCCATTAATGGTGTTTTTGTGTTAATGAAAAAGACCACTTTCCAAATGATCTTCCACTGAGAAAACAACAAGAGAAGGCCAACATCATCTGATAAGTCTCAGCCAGAGACATGATTACCCTGCTCCAATGGTGATTTACTGCCTCATGTGATAAATTCCAGTCTGCATGCTGAATTAAAACTGCTTGGATGAACAAAAATTGAGCCATTTACTTACTACCAGAATTCAGTCACCGGTGGCAGCAATTTAGTTTTAATTTTTACAAGACAGAGTTGTTTATTGATTTAAAGACTCGGAGTCTTAGGAAATAGAGAGAGAAAACTTTGTGCACATCAGCAAAATATCCAAAGCAGCAATTCCCCTGATTGCTTCTTTCTAAAAGAGTAACACATAATTGGTGGGCCCTGGCAAATTATTTAAGCAACATTTCATAGCCATGGGAAGTAGACAGAGATCATGGCTGATTCCCTTCTAACAGTGGACTTTCCAGAGTGCGTCAAAATGAGTTTTTGAAAGTTGGTGATTAGGAACAGTTCATTATCATTTTTCCCAGAGTGGAAACTTCTACTGATCCAAAAAGCTGCAGCTAGATTGTGAAATGGGGCTGCCTACAGAGACTACACATCTCCTTTTTTAAAAAACAGCTCTACTGGCTGCTGGTTTGTTTCCAGGCACAAGTCAAAGTGCTATTATAACTTGTAAAGCCCTCTGTGGATCAGGTCAGGTTACCTGAAGGACCACATTCTCCCATATAAACCTACCTGTGTTTTGAGATATTCTGGAGAGGACATTTTTTCTGTGCCATCATCTTCACAGGTAACTCTGTTGAAAACATAAGAGAGGGATTCTTAGTGGTTGCCCCCAGACTTTGAAACCCTCTTCCCAAAGAAGTTAGGTGTTATCTTTTTGCAGGCAGATGAAGATCTTTTTGTTTTGGCATGCCATTGAGGACTGATTGTTAAGGGGAATGGCCCTATGTGCTGCATTTTCTTTTTGTTGTTTTCTTTTTAGTAGCTTATATTTTTAACTGGTTTAGATTTCTTGATAGTTTAACTACATTTTAAACTGTCTTGAATCTTGAACTAGAAAAAAAGTGGGTTGATGACAATGATGATGTTAATATATATGTCTTGGGCCAGTACATGCACTGGTAAGCTTGCACTAATACCATCTTCCTGATATCAGTATATTGGGGTGGGGGGTGAGGGGAGATGTTCTCATTGCCATTCACATATTGCAATACATTTGTTGCCTACCAAACCAGTTTGAAGATATATGTCAGAAAATATTACACAAACTATGAAAAAAATGAATTATCCTATAAAGAAGGAAAGCTAAGTTTGTGTATGTTTGTGTTGATATATATTATAAGTGGAATCATATGTCCCTCCCATATGGTGTTAGACTGCACCTCCCACCATTCCTCATCATTGACTATGCAAGGTAGAGCTGCTGGGACTTGCAGCCAACAAAATCTGGAGGGAGGCATGATTCTCATTCCTGATTTATATGTATGGAAATTGCCATGTATAGAAATTGCCATTCTAAAATCCATGCCTCTTTCTCTTTGTCCTCAGCTTTGTCAACATGTCCACAGCTCTCATGACTACAACAATGAATATATGTCCATGGCAGCAGTCAAATCCAGCTAAACACTCAGCACCCTTAAGAAATGCGATGCTCTTTTTAATCAGAGTGACTTCTGAAAGTGTTTTTGACTAATGTTTCTCTGATGGCCTGCTTCACTCACATACTACTATACCAGACTTCAGAGTGATAAACATGAGCTGGAAGGAGTTATACTGAAGCCTCAGGTTCAGGTCCCTTTCATCTGCCTGTAAAGTCTGGAGGAAGATTCCTGCCAAGTTAACATTCACTTTAGATGTTGCATTCAAGTCACAGACTGTAGTTTAAAACAGTCTCCAATTAGTTTCTTTTAAAAAAACCCCACAGGAAAACAATCCAAAAAAGGTTTTGAAGT
>NW_024804498.1:0-920 GCF_019175285.1 Sceloporus undulatus
CTATACTCTCCTCAAAAACTTGACTTAAGCTGCAGACTCTCTTGATTCAGGTGCAAAAAAGCCTTATGCCTTGCAGATGGCAAAAACCGCAGGATCTCAAGTCCTCTGGCATTAAATAGGGACAGGCAAAAGGACAGTTATAGAAACTAATGGGGCTTGTCATCCATGAATGCTAAAATCGGTGGATGCCAAGCCCACGTTGGGGCATTCAGGCAATATATATACTTTATACGTTTTAGCCCATTTCTCTGGGGTAATGGAGCTTTATAAACATAATTCTCTGTACAGTTGCACCTTTCTCCTTTGATCGATTCAAATATGATGCCCCAATTTATGTTGTCCAATTAATGATATATTCTTTAACCTGCTCTTCTTCACTGTTAAATATAAATAGCAGTTTATAACATTTAACCTTTCAAATGACTACCATCTGTGTTTAAAAACTTTAAATTGTGATTTACCCTCTTCATTCTGCCTGTTCTTCATATCCTCTCTCTTTCCCTTAACTGATAATATGGAAGCCATTGCAGTTTAAACCCTTCACTTTCTAATTTTTCATCTATTTTCAGAAAAGCTCTTTTGGCATTTGAGACATTTATCTGGTTTTCCCTATAAATGAGTTCTTTGATGTGAATGTAGATGTCCACTCCAACTGAAGCTCTTCCCACATTCCATGCATTTATATGGTTTCTCCCCTGTGTGCATTCTTTGATGTGAACTTAGATCTCCACTGCGACTGAAGCTCTTCCCTCACCCCATGCATTTATATGGTTTCTCTCCTGTGTGGGTTCTTTGATGTGAACTTAAATCTCCACTGCGACTGAAGCTCTTCCCACACCCCATGCATTTACAGTGGTACCCCGGGATACGAATGCGGCGCCTTACGAAATTTCCGGGTTACGAAAAAAATCCATTGAAAA
>NW_024804498.1:1020-5334 GCF_019175285.1 Sceloporus undulatus
GGCGGAACGAATTAATTTCGTAACCCGGGGTACCACTGTATATGGTTTCTCTCCTGTGTGGGTTCTTTGATGTGAACTTAAATCTCCACTGCGACTGAAGCTCTTCCCACATTCCATGCATTTATATGGTTTCTCGCCCTGGTGGGTTCTTTGATGTAGACGTAGATGTCCACTCTGACTGAAGCTCTTCCCGCATTCCATGCATTTATATGGCTTTTCCCCTGTGTGGGTTCTTTGATGTGAACTTAGATCTCCACTCCAACTGAAGCTCTTCCCACATTCCATGCATTTATATGTTTTCTCCCCTGTGTGGGTTCTTTGATGTAGACATAGATTTCCACTCTGACTGAAGGTCTTCCCACATTCCATGCATTTATATGGCTTCTCCCCTGTGTGGGTTCTTTGATGTAGATGTAGATGTCTACTCTGACTGAAGCTCTTCCCACATCCCATGCATTTATATGGTTTCTCTCCTGTGTGGGTTCTTTCATGTGAACTTAGATCTCCACTCCGACTGAAGCTCTTCCCACATCCCATGCATTTATATGGCTTCTCCCCTGTGTGGATTCTTTGATGTAGACGTAGATGTCCACTCCGACTGAAGCTCTTCATGCATTCCATGCATTTATATGGCTTCTCCCCTGTGTGGGTTCTTTGATGTGAACGTAGATGTCCACTCTGACTGAAGCTCTTCCCACATTCCATGCATTTATATGGCTTCTCCCCTGTGTGGGTCCTTTGATGTGAACTTAGCTCTCCACTCTGACTGAAGCTCTTCCCACATTCCATGCATTTATATGGTTTCTCTCCTGTGTGGGTTCTTTGATGTGAACGTAGGTGTTCACTCCGAATGAAGCTCTTCCCACATTCCATGCATTTGTATGGTCTCTCTCCCATGGGAACACTGAAGTGTGTGTTTAATTGTGATTTGCATTTGCACATTCTCCCACAGGCAAGGCATTCATCTTGGTCTGAGTATAAAGTCAGTTGTTCAGGAAAATCGGCACCCTGAGAAGCAGAGGAGTTGTTCTCCTTGTTCTTCATTTGGTTTTCCCTTTTCCTTTTCCGTTCCTTTTGATTTCCAAACTCCTCTTTTTCCATGAAAGGCTCCATAATTTCCATTGATGTCGCAGGTGGCTTCTCATAGTTCTCTCTCTGCTGCTCATTACCTGCATCAGGAAGAAGGAGAATTAATTAGGAGCCGAGCACAGAATCAAACTGAATTACTTTCTTCATTTTATAATCTCCCCATTCTGATTTACTTCTGTTTAGAAAATGAGACTCTTCATTCATTCAAACATTTTTTAAAATTATACCCAATCCAACATAAATATCCCCGTATCAACATCCAACATCAGACATGTCCAACGAGACACGAAACCTACATTTCATTCATTTTTGTTAAAATACACATAACAAAAAAGTTTGACTTGTCAGGAAATGACATTGGTGTGGCCACTAGGTGGAGCTGTTGTGGAAGTCTTTTATACCTCTAGTGGCAGCTAATGTGTCAGCATTCAAACAGTGCATCATCGGAATGTTGATGCAACTGTCACTGTCAGTTCTCAACTGTCACTGAGGGAGAGAGAGACAGTTGGTGCCTCAGAGTGGGCTGTGTCTGTTACTGAGAGGCTGCCTCAGAGGTTGTGTTATTGTTGGACGGTGTAAATAGTGTGTATCAGAGACGGATGTCCAATACACTGTGTATATCTTTGTTGTAAATACTGCAAAGGAAGATTAAAGCCCTCTTTTAGAGTGAAGACTTGTAAGAGTCATTATTAGTTGAAGACATCTTCACAGATTCCTTCTTCTTGGTGTCCTGTCGACGTGGTTGAACTCTGCAGGTGGTCGCAGTGGACACTGCGCGTCATTTCCATACACCCCAACAAGGGTTATGGGCGCAGCACACTGGCCACAACATGGCTTTCTTCTGCCTAGGATCACTTTCCATCTCTTCTTATACCTTTATTGTTTTATCTTAATATCTTTTAGTTGTGTAAACTGTACATTAAATTATATCCTTTTAGTTGCAACATTTCAAGTTATGATTATCCACTAGACCTTCTTTAACTAATCTTTGAATAAATTCTTACTTATGATATACAGTGGTGCCCCGGGTTACGAAATTAATTCGTTCCGCTGCCGCTTTCGTAACCCGAAAGGCTTTCGCAAGCCGAAAGCCCATAGGCGCTAATGGGGAAAAGCCGCGATTTCGTGTGAAATAGTGCCGAAAAGCACCAAAAGTTTTTTCGTAACCCGAAAAAACCTTCGTAACCCGGAACAATTATTTCCTATGGGATTTTTTCGTATCCCGGAAATTTCGTAACGTGGGTATTTCGTATCCCGGGGTACCACTGTATCTTAATTCAGAATACATAATATATTCATTTTCCTTACATATTAGTCTTTCCACCTCTATTTCAGATAATCATATAATATAACCCAGTGTCCACCGGAAGAGATCCATCTTATTACCACACTAGAAGCCTTTAAGAAGGCATTAAGGACAGACCTCTTCCGGCGGGCAGATGCACCCGACCTGTTATAGTTAAGTATTCCCACTCCGACTTGATAATACGGAAAACAGACAGTGATTTGGATGTTTTAATTCGCCTACAGCAACACTGCTGGCTGATGAGTATTGTATGTATTGTTAAATAAGACTTTATTCTGATGTGCATTTTGTAATTTGTATTGTTGATACTGTTGTGATCCTGCCTCGATCCGCAGGGAGAGGCAGGAAATAGAAATAACATTTTATTATTATTACTATTATTATTATTATTCTATATATTCTTCTGTTTTTCCTCATCCAACGTGTCCTTTTGTCTAATTGTGCCATTTCGTAAATGTTTCTTAATTTTTACCCCGCCTTTCCAAATGCATGATCAAGGCGGCTTACAAGATAAAGAATAATAAAATACAGTTAAAAACATCACAATATAAAAATTTAAAAACATCATTACAAGGGGTATGAACGGGAATCTATACAAATCGCATTCACCAGGGGCAAGAAAAAACAATGTTTGCACTAGTCTGGGGTCAAAAAAAAAACAAAGAGACAAGGAGCAGAGAAGAAACACTATTAACTAAAGTGAAAAAGCCAGCTGGAATAGATGCGTTTTTAATTGTTTCTTAAAAGAAACTAATGATGCAGAGGAACGGAGCTCTACAGGAAGCTTATTCCACAATGAGGGGGCGACAATAGTAAAAGCCCTCTGTGAGGTCCTCGCCAGATGGGATTTAAGGACTTCCAACAAATTTGTCCCAGATGTTCTGAGTCTGCGGGGCGGATTATATGGGGAGAGACGGTCCTCCAAGTACCCTGGACCCAAGCCATTTAAGGCTTTATAGGTCAAAACCAACACCTTGTATTGAGCTCGGAAGCAAATGGGTAGCCAATGGAGATCTTTTAAAATAGGTGTTATGTGGTCCGTCCTAGAACTACCAGCAACCAGTCTGGCTGCTATATTCTGCACCAGTTGTAGCTTCTGGGTTTGGTACAAGGGTTGCCCCATGTAGAGTGCAATGCAGAAATCCAATCGAGAGGTTACCAAAGCATGTACAACAGTTTCAAGGTCCCGTCAGTCCGGGTAGGGGCGCAGCTGGCGTATCAGCCGAAGCTGATAGCAAGCACTCCTGACCGTCGCATCCACCTGAGATGTTAGCTGGAGCGACGAATCAAGGAGTACTCCCAAGCTGCGCACCGAGTCCTTCAAGGGGATCGTGACCCCATTCAGGACAGGCTGACAAATCTCACCACCCGGAACCGAGGGACCTATCACCAGTACTTCCGTTTTCCCTGGATTCACACTGAGTCTCTTCTCCCTCATCCAGCCCATTACCGACGCCAAGCAGGCATCAAGAGGAGAGATGCCACCAGTCGGAGACACAGAGAAAACTGTCTGGGTGTCACCAGCGTACTGATAACACCGCGGCCCGTGTCTCCAGATGATCTCTCCCAGCGGTTTCATGTAGATGTTAAAAAGCATAGGGGACAAAATCGCTCCTTGAGGGACACCAGATGTAAGGGCCCTCTTATCGGAGCGACAGTCCCCCTGCTCCACCATCTGGAATCTGCTCGAGAGGTAGGACCGGAACCACTGTAGAGCAGTGCCCCCGATGCCCAACTCTCTCAGGCGCTCCAGAAGGATACCATGGTCGATGGTATCGAAAGCCGCTGAGATGTCCAAGAGTACTAACAGGGACACACTTCCCCTGTCCATGCTCAGGCGGAGGTCATCAACTAAGGCGACCATGGCAGTCTCAACTCCATAGCCTGCCCAGAAGCCGGTTTGAAATGGGTCCAGAAAA
>NW_024804499.1:0-5334 GCF_019175285.1 Sceloporus undulatus
TATTCAAGAAGAGATCATCTTCTAAGGTGAGCATAACAATTTCGACTCTGTATCCCATCCTTAAGCCAGTTTGAAATGAGTCCAGATAATCTGTTTCATTCAAGACCGCTTGGAGTTGAAGAGCAACTGCCCTCTCAATCACCTTGTTTAGAAATGGAAGATGGGAGACCGGTCTGTAATTGTTCATGTCCAAGGGATCTAGGGAGGGCTTTTCCATAAACGGCCGTAACACCGCTTCTTTTAAGCAAGATGGAAAATAGTCCTCCCTAAGAGAAGCATATCTCAGGTGAGTCCTAAGTGCATCTCCTCCTTGGATGACCAGCCATGAAGGGCAAGGGTCGAGAGGGCAAGTTGTCTTCTTCACACTTCCAAGGAGCTTATCCACATCCTTGGTACTTACAGATTCAAATGGCTTTATTTTCCTTGGCACTTTCATTCCATTCTTTCCTTCTTCTCCTTTAACATACATCCCTTCAAGGGAGTCCAAGGTCCTTTCAGCATGTTCCCAGAACTGGGGGGGGGGGCATACTTTCTAGGGCTGAGGTTCTCTCCGCTGGTCCTCCTCCACAGGCTTGTTTTGAAGGGAAAGGTATGTACTGTATGTTGGGGAGTGCCTAATCCGTATCCTGTGGGCCTTTAAGCCTAGTTCTCAGGTTGCCGGAGGGGTGTCAGTTTCCCCAGAAGGGGCTTTGGGGTCCCTCCATCTCCCTCCTCTTGGCTTTGGCCTAGATTTGGGTCTTCTCTCCCACCAGACAGAGCCCCATCCCCCCAGAGAAAACTCCACCCCTCCTGAATAATGTTGTTTCCAGTGCTATTGCAGTACCTGTGCCCCAAGGCCATGCCTCTCTCCAAAGATTCCCCCTGCCCTCTTTTCTCATAATAACTCCCCAAGTACCTGGGCCCCAAGGAATCCCCCGAGGAGGGGGCAGGGAAGGGAGAGGAGGAAGAGGAGGACTGGCAGAGCCCCTGCCTTTCTTTGGGGTGAAGAGATCAGGGTTTCTTTCCTTCTTACAACCCCCCCAACTCCCCCCCTCCAGAAGACCCTGCAGCCAAATCTTCCAATGAACGAGGGCTCTCCCCACTTCCCTCCTTCAGAGCAGGCTGTGAGGGTGGCAGGTTCAGGGGCTGAGGCTGTGCATGCACATTTTCCACCAAAGGCCCCTCCTGACCATGTGCAGGGACCGCAAGGACCATGCTGCTGCTGCTTACTCCACTGTCGGCCTTTGGAAGAAGGGAAGGAGCCCTGGTGGCGCAGTATTTAAATCCCTGTACTGCAAAACCATAAGGTTGTGAGTTCAATACCTGAAAAAGTGTTCAAGCTTGACTCAGGCTTGCATCCTTCTGAGGTCGCTAAAATGAGTACCCAGATTTTGGGGGGCAATTAGCTTGTAATTGGAAACCGCTTAGACACTGTTAGTTCAGTATGAAGCACTATATAAATGAAGCTGTTTGTTTCTTGTTTGTTCCGGAATGGAACCCAAGCTGTAGAGCTGGACTCAGGAGGGAAAGGCTGGGAAGGCTCTGTTTTGTACATATAGCTCTGATGTCTGTCTGTCTGTCTATAAATATGTGTGTGTTCTTATGGATGGGAATGGAGCTGAGGAGAGAAGAAAGGGTCAATTTTGTGCAAATGCAGAACTTCTGTGCATCAATGAGTCCAGTGTGTTGAAACAACAAAGAACTTTATTAAGAACACATAGTCAGAAATTTGGTGTTTAAGCCAGTACTGCCCTCCCCAATCCAATGAATACATTACAACCCCCAAACCTAAAACTCCACCCTCTTCCAAACCTAGCCCCCACCTCCAATTCCCACAGTCTCTGCCCCACAGGTAACAAGGCCCCTTTGCCATTCCCAGAAACTAGCCCTTTCTCTTAATGCCGGCCTCCAACTTCCTTCAGCAAACTTCCCACACACAGCGAAAGCTATCATTCCCATAACTATTCTAACCAGCTGCAACAAATCCCAGCCCCCCATCTAGCTAACCTATACCAAAACCCATAATCCTTAGCCAAGTTTATAACCCAAAGCAATGATCTAAACTAATAGCAATTAAGACGTAAACTTAACAAAATATAACGTTAAAACATAAACAGCCATATGGACAGACAAACCTTACAAACAAAATCATAAGGGCCTTTTTGCTGCTGCATTGAAAATATATTTTATTTTTTAAAAAATTATTGAACATTCATTAAAAAGACATAAAAGACAAAACATCAGTACACACTTATACATATTTACACAATATACAAAGAATATATAAAAGGAAAAAAGCCAAGTTAGTTTCTGTATCTCTAAACTATGCATACTTCCTAGATGGTGTCTAAACTTCTTAAATTTTCATTTCTTCTAGTTTCCTGTTATAATCTTTCAGCAAAGAAAAATAGAGCTAGACAAACAAAAACCCAATCTCCATTTTTACTTGGTTCTTGTTTCTACTCTTTAAAAGAGGAGGAGATTAATTCATCCTAATTTATATATGTTTTCATAGTTGATTTGAATTGAAAAATCAAGAAAAGAACCTTTTTTCTGAAAATATATTTTCTGTATTCCTTCTTTACAAAAATAATATTAGTTCACTGCTGGGATTTTTTTGGCTTGTCTCCTGTGTGGCCTCTCTGATGTGTCACTAGGTGTGCCTTCTGAGAAAAACCTTTCCCACAATGCTGGCACTTGTATGGCTTCTCTCCTGTGTGGACTCTCTGATGTGTCACTAGGTTTGACTTCTGAGGAAAAGATTTCCCACAATGCTGGCATTTGTATGGCTTCTCTCCTGTGTGGACTCTCTGATGCCTCACTTGGACTGACATCGAAGGAAAACCTTTCCCACAATGCTGGCATTTGAATGGTTTCTCTCCTGTGTGGATCCTGTGATGTTCCAAAAGGCGTGACTTCTAGAAAACCTTTCCCACAATGCTGGCATTTGTATGGCTTCTCTCCTGTGTGGACTCTCCGATGTGTCACTAGGTGTGACTTCCTGGAAAAACATTTCCCACAATGCTGGCATTTGTAAGCTCCTGTGTGGACTCTCTGATGCCTCACTTGGACTGACTTCTGAGAAAAACCTTTCCCACAATGCTGGCATTTGTATGGCTTCTCTCCTGTGTGGACTCTCTGATGTCTCACTAGGTATGACTTCCAAGAAAAGCATTTTCCACAATGCTGACATTTATATGGCTTCTCTCCTGTGTGGACTCTCTGATGTCTCATTAAGTGTGACTTCGTAGAAAAGCATTTTCCACAATGCTGGCATTTATGTGACTTCTCTCCTGTGTGGACTCTCTCTTGATTCACAAGTTCTTCTGTAAAGAAGGACAATGACAGATAAGTGAAAATCAGAGTTAAGAGAGAAGGATGTTACCCCCAGATTTAGCCCCCATTTACCCTTCCCTATTTGACAGTAAATAAAGTTGATGTGAGCGACCCAAGCATGATCCTGTTCCAGATGCTCTAAATCTATGGAACGATTGTATCCTTACTCATAGCAGCTAGCAAAGAAGAGACTGGATGGAGACTGCCTTGAAGGAATCAGTGGAAGCAGATAGTCAAAGGACTGTTGAAAAAAATATTCCATTAAACATGTGCAAAAATACTTTGATTGACAGTTGGCATCATTTCCTGTGAGGCTGCCATAGAGAACAGAGTCAGAGCCCAAGGCATGATGCAAACCAACTGCAGAGGTCACTTCATGCTGTTTGGCTCCAGGAGATGACTCACAGCCAATACAGTATACGGCTCACATGTGAATCGGTGTGGATTGGATTGGATTGGTGTGAACAAGAGATGGTGAAGTTGATGGAAGTTGGAGAGGAGAGCTTGCAAATATTTGCATTATTAGGAGCAGGTAACTGTCGAAGTTGCCAGTTATTGTGCAACTGTGATTATTTGTCGCAGAACTTTTTTGAAACTGATGCAGAAACAACCATGAAATATCGTCCAGTTAGTCTGACATCAATACCAGGAAAGATTCTAGAGCAGATCATTAAACAGAGAGTCTGTGAACATCTAGAAAGTAATGCCATAATCACAAAAAGTCAACATGGATTTCAGAGAAAGAAGTCATGCCAGACAAACCTGATCTCTTTCTTTGATAAAATTACCAGCTTGGTAGATGAAGGGAATGTGTTGGATATAGTATATCTTGATTTCAGTAAGGCCTTTGACAAAGTTCCCCATGACATTCCTGCAAACAAACTTGTAAAATGTGGGCTAGACAAGGCAACTGTCGCATGGATTTGTAATTGGTTGACTAGCCGAACTGAAAGGTTGCTCAACAATAGCTCCTTTTCATCCTGGAGAGAAGAGTCTAGTGGGGTCCCACAGGGCTCTGTTCTGCCCAGTGCTATTCAACATCTTTACCAATGACTTGGATGACAGAATTGGGGGCATACTTATCAAATTTGCAGATGACACCAAATTAGGAGGAGTAGCTAATACTCCAGAGGACAGGATCAAAATTCAAGATGACCTGAATAGACTAGAAAGCTGGGCCAAAGCTAATAAAATGAAATTCAACATGGAGAAATGTAAGGTACTGCACTTAGGGCAGAAAAATGAAATGCGCAGATATAGGATGGATGACACCTGGATGAATGAAACTGTGAGTGAAAGAGATCTAGGAGTCCAAGTAGACCACAAGTTGAAAATGAGTCAACAGTGCGACACAGCAGCTAAAAAGGCCAATGCAATTTTAGGCTGCATCAATAAAAGTATAGTGTCTACATCAAGGGAAGTAATAGTGCCACTACATTCTGCTTTGGTCAGGATCCACCTGGAATATTGTGTCCAGTTCTGGGCACCACAGTTTAAAAAGGATGTGGAAAAACTGGAGCGTGTCCAAAGGAGGGCAACTAAAATGGTGAAGGGTCTGGAAGCCATGCCCTACGAGGAATGACTTAGGGAGCTGGGGATGTTTAGCCTAGAGAAGAGAAGGTTAAGTGGTGATATGATAGCCGTGTTTAAATATTTGAAGGGATGTCATATTGAGGAGGGAGCAAGCTTGTTTTCTTCTGCTCCAGAGCCTTGGACCCGGAACAATGGATGCAAGCTACAGCAAAAGAGATTCCACCTCAACATTAGGAAGAACTTCCTGACAGTAAGGGCTGTCTGAAAGTGGAACACACTCTTTCCTCGGAGTGTAGTGGAATCTCCCTCCTTGGAGGTCTTTAAGCAGAGGCTGGATGGCCATGTGTCGGGGGTGCTTGGATTTGGTTTTCCTGCATGGCAGGGGTTGGACTGGATGGCTCTTGCGGTCTTTTCCAACTCTATGATTCTATCTTGAAACAATTATGACATGGAGTCAGTCTACTGTTTTAAGTCTATATTTCTCAA
>NW_024804500.1:0-5334 GCF_019175285.1 Sceloporus undulatus
TCCCCTGGAGCAGGAGAGTGGGGCTCCATAGGGGTCTGAGGGATGCTCTGGTGGGGGATGCTGGGAACTGCAGTCCAACAATCTCTGCAGGACCTTGCTTTGCCTACTCCTCCTGAGCCAAACCGAAAGAAGAAATCTAGCTGGAGGACTTTGTGGAGCAGGAAAGGTGTTTTCAGGGGGAAGCAGAGAAGGCAGATTATATTCAGGGAGGTCCTTGAGGGCAGGCTGAGCAGATGTCCTCCTTTCCCAGGACATGTCCTACATTTCTGCTTTCTGTCCACAGGAGTTCCAAAAGGTCATCCATTTTGAGCATGACTAAGAAGCATGAATGTACATTTATCTGTGTTTTTAGCTTTTATTTGGTCATGTCCTCCATTTTCCTTGAACGTCTTCCACTTTGCAGTGCCTTGTCCTCCTTTGTGGGGAGGATATCTGGTCACCCTCCTCAAGGGTCTCTCCCCCGATAGAGCCATGGGTCCAGAGGGACGGCTAGCTGTGACTCTCCAGGGCTAGTTTAGGGTCAAGAGAAGGGAGGGAGAGGCTGGGAAGACAAATTGAAATTGAAATGGAAAAGCCTCAGAGTTCCTCCAAATAAAGCAGCTGCTACAACAACTGAGCTATACTCCCTTCCCAATGGGTGCAGGAGTCCAAAGCGGCTGCTGGCATTTTGCCTTCTGAATCCCCCTGAATGGGTCTCCTCTCCTGTGGCACAGCCCCACTCCTGCCCCACCACAGTCTTACGGAGAGGGCCCAGTTCAAGGGGGAGAGGAGTGTGTCTGTTCATACCTTTTGTCAGAGTTAAAGTGTTAGAAAGCTTTTCCTCTGCTTTGGTTTTCTGAAGAAACACAGAATGTAAAGCCTTTCCCACCTTGGCAGGGGATGGGGCCAGATCAGTGGGGTCCCTAGGGTTGGTGTCACCCGGTTTGGTCACTCCTGGTGTCACCCCCATTGACTCCCTCCTCCTCCTCCCATTTCACACCAAACAGAAGCCTTAGTAATGCTTTTTTTCCACTAATGTTACTTGCAAATCATAATTCCCATATTCCACTGATGTAATGCCTGGAAAGAAAGCATCCTTTGAAGCCCTTCGTCCTTCCTCCCATGGCCCCCTTTCCCTCCTCCGACTGTCTCCTTCCTGACCCCCCCCCCACTAGGCCTGCCCCCCACAACCACCATTCCTCTCCTGGAAATGGGAACTGGGGGCTCTTCTTCTCTCCCTCCAAATTCCAGGCCCAAGCCTTTTCCTGCCCCCCTCTTGCCCTTCAGAGGTCTAGGGTCCTTCCAAGGGGGACTTAAACCATGCAGACCCCCTGCTCCTCCCCTCAGGCTCCTTCACTAAGAGCATCCATTAAAGAGTATTAAAGGAGCATAGAGTTGGAATAGGCCACATGGCAAATGGCAATGGAGGGCAGAATGTGACGCCTAGGAAACTAGTCCTCTGAGTCCCAGCCATAGTAACTCCTGGTAGTAAATAGTCCAGGGGCTGAGGGGGTCTCCTTTCCCAAAGTGGGGGGTAAGGACCAGTTCCCATGGGATTGTGGGGCCCATGACCTCTTGGCAAATCCATGGGATACGCTGCCTCCAAGAGCATTGGAAGAGTCTCTGGCTGGAAGGCCATCTCTTTGGAGGACTTGGAGGGCAGAATGGGGCTGACTGTTTAGCCCTTGGGGCTCCCTTCCAGCTCTAGGAGCCTATGAAGCCTGCCTTACAAGGTTGTTGTGGGAGTTAATCACAAGGCAATTACTACACAAGAATGGCCACCTTTTAGCAGCTTACAATAAAAATAAAAAAATAAAAATACAATACAATAACAACATTTTTCATTATATCCCAAACCCTTCCTAACACTCCCATCCAAAAAAAATATCCATACAATACAATTGCCTCCTTCTGACTCTGGAGCCTCAGGAGAGAAAGAGATGCCTCTGTTCAACTGAGGCCTCAGAGAAGGTTCTGGAACATTATTCCCCACAGTCACAAGCAGCACAAAATGGCAGCCAGAACACAAAATGGCCACCAGAATACAATATGGCTGCTTGAACACAAAATGGCCTTCCTCCCAACACTTTCTCATTTTCCCCAAAACCAGCACAAAGCTGGCAGATGGAAAGAAGTTTTAAAACAGTATTTAAATCTGCCATATTTTATTAAAAGACTAAATGTCCCAAATGCTATTATAAGTTTTGTAGCTATTATTACAGAAAGACGTAGAGAGCAAACTCCTCAAGTACCTTTATTTTCTGGAGTGAGATGGGCTTTTCCAACTGACTCACTGTGATGATCTCCGGTGGTCCAAGCAGCCAAACTGCGGCCCTGTAACAACAACAACAACAACAACAACAACAACAAAATGCTATCAGAGTGGATTAGAAATTGTTAATTAGACATTTAGATATTACGGCTCTTAGCCCAGGAGACCCTTAACTTCCTGAAATCACGCTGCCATCATCCAGTGAATTATAAAAGGACTTCCCTTAACCTTCACTGGGACCAGTTAAGGAACCTTATTTCTCCTTCTTTACTGATCTTCCCAAGCATCAACCGATCCAAGACACGTGTAAAAGGAGCGTTGAGTAGTAGATACTCCAAGGAGATGTGTATTATAAATAACAAAATATAACTGAAATATAAGTCATACACGATATTAAGATTCTTGCAGGTACAATATTTGTAAGTATATAATATTCAATTCATACAAGCTAAATAAACCCAAGAGTCCAATTCTGAGACTAACTTCCAAGATCCGCTCTTTAACTCTCTCTCTCGATCTCCAACCGACACAATTCCCCCAACTGTCTCTGGGTCTCTCAGGCCTTATATCTCCTTCTCACGGAAGCTTCCAGAAGCACCTTCATCTTGCTCTCTGATTGGTCAAGAGAGCCTTCCGTAGCAGTGATGTCATTCTGTGTGGGATGTGGGAGGGACTGGACTTCCAGCCAATCAGAGCCAGGGATGGTGGGAGGGACTGGGATTCCAGCCAATGGCAGCCCTCAGAGTGTCCTCAGGAGGACTTCTTCTGTTCCTAAAAGAGCATTGCACTCATGGCTTTGACACAGGGCTGGTCTTCCATTTTGATGCAGTGAGGCTCCTGGTGAAGGCAGTTGGTTTGGAGCCATCATGAAAGGAAGCCATTCCTAATGCTTCAATATGTGGGTTTCCTATTTCTATTCCCAGGGAAGGAAGAGGGCCCTGGAGTGTTCTCTGCCTTGGATCCAAAGAGAACTGGACCTCCAGACAGACTAGAAATCAAACACAGACATAAATCAATGGATAATAAAGGCTGCCCTAGACTTCTGTCAGTTCAGTGAAGCAGATTGGGAAGACCTCCAGGGAAGAGCCTCCATTGCTAAACACAGTCTCCATCAAGGAGAAATCTAGAGGATCAGGGACCAAGATGGCAGCCTTGTCTTTCCCTCTCTCCCCATTCTTGAAGATCCCGGGAGCCAAGGAAAAGGGAAGGGAGGATATCCCAATATATCTCACTCTGTTGATATTCTGAAGGGATCAATCATATTTGGGATGCTCCGTGTTCTTCCTCCCCTTTTGCTCAGTCAGTCTCTGGATGAGGGCTACTTTCTGTTGCAAATCTCCCTTCCAGACGTGGAAGTCTTCTTCTCTGAGGAGGAAGGGCCTCTCTTGGGTCTGGAGAAGAAGTTTCTGTACAATGAGGTGATGATGGAAACCTATGGAAATGTATCCTCTCTGGGAAAGGAACTTGGACCCATTGCCCTTCCTACAGAATAAGGGTGTGTTCTTGTATGCTAGATTGCATGGCACTATGATTCCACTTTAATTATCATAGCAACATCATCTGAAATGTTGGGATTTGCAGTCCATTGAGCCACTGGATCTCTCTAGTTAAGAGTTATAAATACTCCTTCCTTGACTGCCAATCCAAGGATTTCCTAGGGAGGAACCATGTCAGTTAATATTTTTGGCCTAAGATGTTCCTCAGTATATCCTTCAGCAAGTTTACAGGGATTTTTGGTCCCTGTTTTTCTATGCTCTGGAGAAGCTTCCAATGTCCTCTTGGGGGAAAGGCCTCCCTTGGCCCTACTACAAGTGCTCAGGGTGGTCCCAACAGTGAGAAAACTGCCTCTACTTCCCCTAAGTGAAGTGGGGGGTATTCATTTCAATGGGAGGTACCTCTGAGATCCCTGGGGCCCAATGTGGCTGCCCACTCCTGTCTTGGAGATGTCTTCAGGCTCCTCCCTTGAGCCCTAGCCTCACCAAAACTGGAGTCTAATTCCAAGCTCCCTTCTCCAGCCTTTCCTATGGATTCATTTATCTATGCATTAGCCTACCTTTCTCATGAAATGGGACTGAAAGTGTCTCTATCCTGCCCCATACTTTCTCAGTGTGTCTAAGAGAGAGAATGGCAGAGAAGAGATGCTGAAGGTGAAATGCTTTATCAGTGCAGATGGAGAAGAGAGCAGGTGGGGAAGTTGGAGAGAGGAGGGAGAAATGGTAGGGGATCGGGGATCTGGAAGCCAGAGAAGGAGGGAAGGAGCAGAGCAAAGATGTCTGGCTCTGTTTGGACAGAACTCAGCTTGGAACTCTGGGAAAGTGCATAATAGAGGCGCCTCAAGTATTGTGAGGCGGCTGCGAACCTAAAAAATGTTAACAACTGCTACAACTAAACTTGTGTGACCCAGGTCAAGTTGTTGTTTTCAGACATTTTAAGGGGTTCCATTGCAGCCATGATGACTGATATCTATGAAGGGACACCAAAACGCCTTTATCTCTCATATTTGTTTTCCTAGTTGAGCTTGCTTAGCTCCATTGTAGATTGTGAGGTCTCTCCTCTCTTAATGCTGAGTTGAGCCTTGTCTGTCTTTGCTTTTCTTTCTAGAGGAATTTGAGACTCATGAAAGAATGGAGACTGGGGAGAAACCATACAAATGTCCGCAGTGTGGGAAATGCTTTGCTCAGAAGACGCACCTTGTGGCGCATAAGAGAGTCCACACAGGAGAGAAACCATAGATATGCCAGCAGATTGGAAAATACCTTGTAGACAAATCAAACCTATTGGTTCATCACAGAGTCCACACAACAGAGAAAACATACAAATGCCAGGAGTGTGGCAAGTGTTTTCATTCAGGTACCAACCTTACACATCACCATAGCATTCATATAGGAAAGAAGCCATAGAAATGTAAGACTGTGTTAAACAATTTTCTCAGAATTCACACTTTTAGAGGCCTCAAAATCAACACTAGAGAGAAAGTGTAGAAATGTTAATGGTTGAAAATACATTTTTGGAAAACAAACCTTCATACATTTTGCTGTATTTTGTAAAGTTCTATTATGATCTTTATTTATGCTACTTCTGCT
>NW_024804501.1:0-5046 GCF_019175285.1 Sceloporus undulatus
TTAATATGGTGGATCTTTAGCAAATAAATGTAAACCTAATTGAATAAAAATAATTGTAACTTATTTCAACTCTCAAAATTACCATTGGACCAAACAAAGAATCTTTCAGTCCTTCTAATACCTTTAAGATACTTATTTGGACATGAAGGGGGGCCAGGAAGATTTATGCAAAATAGAAACGTGTTCGGCTGCAACCACACTGCATAAATAATCCAGTTTGACACGCCTTTAATTGCCCAGGCTCAGTGCTATGGAATCCTGGGAATTCTAGTTCTGTGAGACATTTAACCTTCTCTCTCAGCAAACTCTGGTATGATAACAAACTACAATTACCAGGACTTCATAGCACTGGGCCATGGCAGTTAAAACAGTATGAAACTGGATTGTCTCTGGAGTGAAGATGCAGCCTGAGTTGGTTCCAAGAAACACTGCAGAAATAATCCAGTTCAAGACCACTTTAGCTGCCGTGGCTCAGTGCTAGGGAACCCTGGGAATTGTAGTTTTGTGAGAAAGAGCTCTGGTGCCACAACAAACTACAATTCCCATACATCTGAGGAAGGACGCTTAAGTCTAGGAAAGCTCATGCTGCCAACTTTTCTTTTAGTGAGTCTCAAAGGTGCTACATGATCTATCTATCTATCTATCTATCTATCTATCTATCTATCTATCATCACCATTATTATTATCATTATTAAATTCAAATGCAGCTGAAAAAGTGGACTTAAATTGGCAATGCTGATATACTGTAGAGACTCTTGGACTCTCTATGTTTCACTAGGTTTGACGTCTGAGCCAAACATTTCACCACCATGCTGGCATTTGTATGGCTTCTCTCAGTGTGGACTCTCTGATGGTATTCACTAGGGGTGGAACGTCTGAGAAACATTTCACAGAAAAAAAAAACATGGCCGGCATTTGTGAGGGCTTCTCTCAGGGTGGACTCGCTGAGTGTCCACGAGGGGTGACTTTGAAGAAAAACATTTCACCAGACACACAATGGGTGTGGCAATTTTTGAGGCGTCTTGTCACTCTCCAATTTGCCACCCCCCAAACAACAAGAGGCTGTTCGTTCATAAGGAGGACAGCTTCTTGAAAGGTAAGGTAGATGCAGCAGAAGTGACATCTTTGTCAGGATGAAGATACATAGTACGATGGGTTATATAGTCCCACGAGTCAGACCCACCCCCATGAAGCAATAAAGTTAATTAATTGGATCAGTCTTCCCGCGCAGGTGAGGAATCTCCAGCGCGGCAGAGTGACATAGTGGCCTCGCGTCGCGGCCATCCGGCCGGGTGCCCTGTTTCCAAAAAAATAGGTTCTCACCAAGTGGTTATCTCTATCTCCTCGTGCAACTGTGGCCTTGAGCCCAGACATCCACTCCTACGTAAACAAGTAATATAAACTTAAAACCTAGGAGTAATGTAAGAATGGTTAGATATCCAATCATCCCACAACACAACAATACTGGGTGGCATATAAAGCTAACACAACATATATTAAATAGCAGGAACTATTAACTCTTAAGGTTACCTCAACCCCTCCCACCCAAGAGCCGTCTCGGCATGGCGGGGTAACTCCCTAACATGTGAACAGTCCAATCCTATAAGCAAGCACAGAGCTAGCCATCTATATATATCCCCTTCTAGGACATGCTAACTAACCAATAATATTCAAGCATGGTATGTCCGTAAAGCAAATACATCCGAACAAACCCTAACCGTAATATCCTCTGACAAGAATCCCAAAATGAAATATATTAAATGAATCAATGAATATATGAATGCAGGGGAGTCTGACAGTTCTCTGCCTGTGTGACCTCTTATGTGTAACAACCCTAGGTTTGACTTTGAAGAAAAACATTCCACAATGCTGGCGGTGTATGGCTTCTCTCCTGTGTGGACTCTCTGATGTGTCACTAGGCTGACGTCTGGAAAAAAAATTCCAACAATGCTGGCATTGGTATCGGGCTTTACTCCTGTGTGGGAATTCTCTGTAGTGTGTCACCTAGGTGTGGACCTCTGAGAATAACAGTTTCCCACAATGGTTGGCATGTGTATGGCTTTCTCGCTCCTGTGTGGATTCCTCTTG
This sequence comes from Sceloporus undulatus, assembly GCF_019175285.1. Taxonomy (NCBI): domain Eukaryota; kingdom Metazoa; phylum Chordata; class Lepidosauria; order Squamata; family Phrynosomatidae; genus Sceloporus; species Sceloporus undulatus. The sequence goes on from NW_024804501.1 coordinate 2,089, forward strand.
TGTGTTAACTAACGTAGTGTGACCGCCGAGAAAAACCTTTCCCACAGGCGGCATTTGTATGGCTTTCTCTCCTGTGTGTGACTCTCTGATGTATCACTAAGGTTCCCTTCAAAGAAAAACAGTTGCCCACAATGCTGGCATTGTATGGCTTCTCTCCTGTTGTGTGTCTCTCTGATGATTCACTAGGATGACTTCCAGATAAACACCTTTTCCCACAAAGCTGGCATTTTGTTGGTCTTCTCTCCTGTGTGGATTCTCTGATGCATGAAGGATTGACTTGTAAGCAAAAAGTTTGCCCACAATGCTGGCATTTTATGTGACTCTTTGCTGTGTGGGACCTCCTCATGACTCAAATGTTTTCTGTAATAAAGTGACGAATGACGGATAAAGACTGAAAATCAGAGTTAAGAGAGGAGGGTGTTACCCCATGAGTTAGATCCTCATTACCCCTCCTTAATTAGAGATTAAATTAATAAAGTTGCTGTGAGTAACCCAATCATGACCCTGCTGCTTATGCCCGTAAATCCATTGAACGGTTGTTAATACTTAGCTCAGTAGGGCTAGCAAAGAAGAGACCGTATGGGGTTACTGCCTTGAAGGGAAATCAGTGTGAAGCCAGATAGTCAAAGGACGGTTGAAAAATATCCATTAACATTGCAATTTAGGTTCAGAGATAAAGCTTCCTATCCCCCAGCATTTCACAGACTGGGGAAGCAAGACAATGTGGCTAAGCAACACCAGAAAGGGCGTCAAGAGGCCAAAGTTGTTGATAAAGATCACACAAGTGGAAGGTAACAGCAGTTTGCTTTTGCCTCCGACTTCTGGCAAGGGCAGACCCTGCCCCCTTCTCTTCTCTCTCCCCTCTCCCCTCTTTTGAGTTGATGGATGCACACTCTTTTGAACTTGGAAAACATTTTGCAACAAACTGAACTGACCTGAAGAGAAGAGGGGAAAGTGGGAGGAGGAAAGAGAATAGGACATTTTCTAAGCCCTGAAAAATGAGGTGAAAGAGGATTACCCAGGATCTTTTCTGCCAAACTGGGACAGTATGTTCTCCGCTTGCTTTCATGAGCGGACCAGAAAGATAAAAACTAAGTAAGGATGGCAACTTACCAAAGACTGTTGTACTCAGAGAGCCTCTTCTGTTGGGAGCCAACTCCTCCGCTTGGCTCTGTGTGGGCATCAGGTGGGCAGGGGGTCCTGGTGGCCCTGTACTTGTCACTTCCAGCAAGAGAGGCCCAAAGCCGTTCAAGGAGATGGAAGTCCTGAGAAAAGGGCCAGGGTTAGGATTGGCTGTGGCAAGAACCCTGCAGCACTCAAAGAGACAAGAGAAGCAGTATCCTGGCTGATGAAACGCAGGTGACAATTGCCTCCTTTGGCGCAATGCAGAGGTGGGCATCCTTCCTCCTCTGCACCAAACAAAGCTCCCTGGACCTAGCATAGATTACTTCAGCTCCCCTACAACAGATACTCCCATGCCTTTTAAGTGGGGAGGGTTAGGGGAAGGGGAATTAGAGAGGCCCTGGTTATTCCCCATGATAGATGTGAAATCAGTGCATCATAAACTAAATAAAATCTGCTGAAACTGCAGAGGTCCCCAGTACTTTTCCCCAGCATCAGCCCCTTTCACAAAAGGCTGCATGCACACTAGGAAATAAGGCACTTTGCCCACTTTAACCGCTCAGTGCTATGGAATCCTGGGATTTTCCTTTAGGACACTTTCTTCTCTGCCAGAGAGGTTCTCATGCCACACACAAACTACAAATCCCAGGATTCCATAGGATGGAAGCCAGGAGTTTCAAACTGGATTATTTTCTGCAGTGCAGATACATCCTGAGTCGATTGTAAAAGGCATAGAAGCACCCATGTCTTGTTTTATCCTCCTAATATGGTTTTCCTTAAAAAAATTAAGTAGTTTGTTTTAGTCTAAAATCCTTATTTGTTGTGGTTGTTATTTGTTTTTCTTCTTTGGTAATATGAGTATTCTGGTGCTGCCTCCTTCCTTCTTGCCTGAAAATCTCTTAATAGAAACTGGGGAGACTTTAAAACTCCCAAAGGGACATTTTGGCCTTTTTGGGGGAACTAGCCTCCTCTTAGAAGCCAAAGGCCAAGTTGTGAGAAGAAGAAGAATAGGCTTGTATTAAAACTATCCTCCCCATTTCTGATCCCTTTTAAAACCCTGATTCCCAGAAGGAGCAGAGCTGTATAAGAAAAACCTCTCAGAAAAGAGACACAAAAGAACAAGAGACACACTTCCTTCCTTTTGCCCAAGGAGCCTGGCCTCCTTCTGACTCTGGAGCCTCAGGAGAGAAAGAGAGGCCTCTGTTCAAACGAGCCTCAGAGAAGGTCGGAACATTATCACCACAGTCACAAGCAGGCACAAAATGGGCCACCTCTGGCTCAGCACTTGGAGGCCTCAGTGCAGTAGTGAAACTACCACTTCCCAGGCCTTCCTCGCCTCTTGCCTCTCCTGTCCTGTTCCACTGTGCCCTTCTCGCTCACCTCTCTCGCACGCAGAGCTAAATAGAGAGGCAGAAGCTCCCCCCTTCTCATTCTGGCCAATGGGGGCAGAGGAGCTGAAGGCCCGCCCCCTGCCCACCCTCACAGGCTCCTCCTGCAGTATATGGAAGAAGCAGGAGGGGACTGAGGGACCCTGGAGCCCCAGCCACACTGGCGGCCATTTTGTGTGCTGTTTGTGAACTATGGAGAATGTTCTAGAACCTTCTCTGAGTCCCTCAGTTGAACATGCATAAACACACACAGATACACACACACAAAAGAAGAGAGACATAGACACCATACACACATTAATATACAACAATTATACAACACACACACTACACCACACGACATATATCATACATACTGTATATACATACGGTCACAACAAACTACAATTCCAGGATCCCTGATTTGCAAAGGGAATTGCCTCCCACGCTTCCCATCACAGCCCCAGAG
>NW_024804501.1:5071-5333 GCF_019175285.1 Sceloporus undulatus
CCTGGGAATTGTAGTTTTGTGAGAAAGAGCTCTGGTGCCACAACAAACTACAATTCCCATACATCTGAGGAAGGACGCTTAAGTCTAGGAAAGCTCATGCTGCCAACTTTTCTTTTAGTGAGTCTCAAAGGTGCTACATTATCTATCTATCTATCTATCTATCTATCTATCTATCTATCTATCTATCTATCTATCTATCATCACCATTATTATTCTCATTATTAAATTCAAATGCAGCTGAAAAAGTGGACTTAAATTGGCA
>NW_024804502.1:0-5332 GCF_019175285.1 Sceloporus undulatus
TTGCTTTCTGACAGTTCAATGTACATACATTTTGTTTCATGTCCAAAATTATTTAAAATATTGTACAAAATTACCTTCAGACTATGTGTATAAGGTGTATACATGAAACTTAAATGAATCCTGTATTTAGACTTGGGTCCCATCTCCAAGATAGCTCAATATGTACGTATATGCAAATGCAGATATTCCAAAATCCAAACAAATTCAAAACCCAAAACACTTCTAGCCCCAAGCATTTTTGAGAAGGGAGACTCAACCTGTGGTTTCCCTGAGAATTCTATATTCCCCTTTCTAGACTTCTATTTCCCAGGATTCCATAGGATGGAACAATAGCAGCTGAAGTGGAATCTTAATGCTAAAACTGCATAGTGGGAAAGGGTCCTATGTAGAGGGAAAGCTCTCCAGTTCAGAAACACTGCCCTCAATGCATGGAGATCAAAGGAACTAGAGATGGAATGGGGAACAGAATCAGTAACTGCTCCCATTCACATGCTAGTTCAACACACTTGCACAACAAGTGTAAAAATGCATGTAAAAAAGAAAAAGCAGTATTCCCAAGAGAACATACCCTTCCTCAGACACACACATGCCTTCCCTGTCCAACTAGGATCCCAATTCCTGCATTATTCATAAACCAGCCTCAAAAAATTCATTTCTGCCTAGTATGAGCCTCAAATCCTATCACTTCCATTAATTTGGCATAGTTCTCATCGGTGCATCTGGTAGAGATGTACTGATTTCTCCCAGGCAACCCTATGCCAAAAAGCCTTTAGCTGAACAAGAATTTGTGCCCATCATCAGTCATTTCTTGATTGCCAATGCCAGGTCAAAGGCACATCTTTCTAGACACGGTGCTCATGCATGCTGGCTGCAAAGGCGTACTTTAACTATATTGATACCCTACGGCAGTGCTTCTCAATTATTTTCTGTCTAGACCCCCCTAGGAAGAAGAAAACATTTCGTGCCCCCCGCGCGACTGTAAATAGTATCATTTGTCTATAAAATTGTTATAAGTACACCTCTGCATAACAGAGCCTTGCGTCCCCCTTTACGGAGCCTCGCGCCCCCCCTGGGGGGCCCGCCCCACTATTTGAGAAAGGCTGCCCTACGGAGATAGAGTGCTGAAGGAGTGCAAGGAGGAAACCATTGATAAAAACTGCTGAGGGCAGGTAGCATAAGGAAGTGTGACTTGCCCAGGGCTGAGTGGGAACACTTTCTGCAGAAAGCTCTGCATACTCTCTCTTTCTCACCCATCCACCGACCCACACACATACATTCACTTTTGCTTTGTCTTGAGTTTTTGGCTTCCTGAATTCCAGATTGACTAGACTGTTATGATTAAATATGGAAATTGAATATGCACAGTATAGCCAGACTAAAGTGCCAGCGCAGTGTAGTGGTTTGAGTGTTGCATTATGACTCTGGACATCAGGGTTTGAGTCTCTGCTCAGCCATGGAAACCCAGTGAGCGACATTGGGCAAGTCACACTCTCTCAGCCTCAGGGGAAGGCAAAGGTAAACCTCCTCTGAACTTGCAAAAAAACCAAGCAAATCCATGATTGGTTCACCTTAGGGCTGCCAGGTGTCATGATTTGAAGGTACACAACAGCAACAACAAAAACCTTGGGCAAGTTACATGCTCTCAGGCACAGGGGAAGGTCGTAGCAAACATCCTCTGAACAAATCTTTTCAAGAAAGCCCCATGCTAGATTCACCTTAGAATCACCATAAGTGGGAAATGACTTGAAGGCATACACACACAGAGAGAAAGAGGGACAGAGAGATTTTGTATTCTTCTTGCCCTCTTCCCTACTCTCTCCTACAGACTTGTACATATGTTGCAGGGATTCTTCTTCTCATCACACTCTTCAGCATTTCACAGATGAAAACTGGGACACTTGTGGTCAAACAGCATGAGAGTTTGGCCACAAGTGTCCCAAGATGGCAAAAGTAAATGATGATGAATTCACAAGATATCATTTTGATATCTGAATGAATTTTTCAGCAAACCAGGGGTCGTTACAAGTTAATTGTGATTATTATGATTTGGGGTCTGATCTTAAATTGCCTACAACTTTCTCTTCCTAGAAACAGAAAGAAACCAAGTTATCATTTATTAACTGAACATTGATATTAAAACCCAGAGGTCTAGTAGAATTAAGATTGCTTTCAATCAATTGACAAATATTACTGTTACTGTCCCAAGTGCATAAAGCAATACAAAAAAGATTAAAGATGCAAATCCCCTTTTCTATGGAACTGTACTTACTAAACATGACATCAAAGATCAATAAAGAAGACTCAAAGAAATACTGGTGAATTATACTTCATTTAGTAAGAGCAGCGAGGCTAGTCATTGCCAAAGGTTGGAAGGTGGACGAACCTCCTACAATAAATAATAATAAATAATAAAAAATTTATTTATATACCGCCCTTCTATGAACCAGGGCGGTGTACAAGATAAAATCATATACAATACATACAATAAAAACCGCAGATGCATTAAAAGCATAGACATTAAAACATTCTAGCCAGCATGTCACTGCTGCCATAGAGGGGGGGAAGAGACTAATTGAAGCCTGGTTCAGGGAATGCTTGTGTGAACAAGAGAGTCTTCAGCTCCTTCTTGAATTGGACCAGGGAGGTGGCCGATAAAGGACTGGAAACTTAAGACTGAAGAAAAGAAGAATATGGACAAGTTAACACACATGATTAATAAAAAACTGATCCATAAAACAGAAAAAGAATGGGATCCATTTGAAGAGATAATGTAAATAAATTGAATCTAGCAAATGTAATCATACTGGAACCTAGGTAAATGCAGATAAATATCAAGCAAGGCATTGCTTTGAGTTTATATATCACTGAGTTTATTTAAATAATAGAATGCAGAAAGTTTCTTAACTTGCGGCAAGCCAACATCTTTGCATTTTATGTTCTACTGACATGAACCAGCAGGCTACTAAGCCTGTGTCCCAGTAAGCCAAGGCGTATCATTGAAGCAGTGAGTGAATTTATGTCCAAAAGAGTAAAAAAGAGACTCCCACAAAGCTTTACATTTTCCCTGTCATTTGTCTTGTTCTTTTCCGCTGGTTTTCCAAACGTCACGGCAGACACTTATCTGAAATTACTGCAAACATGGCATGGCCTAGAAATTCAGAAAACTAGATTTCGCACGCTGTATCCCTGCTCACAGTGGTTTGCCTGTTTATTTTTGGAGTAGCGCCCCTTTGATCAGTGAAACTTTCTTGAAAGTGAATCAGTTCAGGATCACAAACAGTATGAAACCACATTCCTTGGCACTCAGGCTTCCTGTTTTGTTTAGAAACTAGGAAGGAAAAAAGTTCCAATGGCTTTAAAAAACGAAACAAAGCTAATTTTGGTTAAGCCCCAAATGGCACTTACTTGTCATTGCTCAGACTGTGCATTTCTTTCTTCATTTAGTTTTTAGTCTGGTTTCTTCCCAAGAGGCTCCTTAGGTGTGTCAATAAGGATATAATGTGGTATCTTGAAATCCCGAAAACATCCTAAGCATTATTAAGCATAAGGCTACCTAAGCATTAAAGGAAGTTAAAAAGAGCATTACATGCTACTTTAAACATAATAAAACAAAACCACTATAACACCCTCCTCCCATTAAAACCTTCACTAAAAACCAAAAGCTTCCTTGAATAAAAAGGTCTTTACTTGCTGGAGGGTCCAACCAGACCTCCTGGGAAGGGAGTTCGATAACCTGGGAGCAGCCGCTGAGAAGGCCCTCTCTTGTGTCCTCACAAGACCAGCGTCACCAAATGCCATAACTGCAAAGGATGACAAGACACTGCAAAACATAAGACATTCAAGAAAAATGGGGGACATTACAAAATACCAGCTAAAAACACTAATATCAATGTGAATTCATGCTTCGTAGTCATGCTCAAAATGGAGGACACTTTGAAATGTAGGACATGTCTTGGAAAAGGAGGCCATCTGGTCACCTTGCACAAGACATGCCTGGGATGGCGGTGCGACTGAGAAAAAGGCTTCCTCCGCAGATCTTAGAATACAAGCGGGTTCATGAAGGGAGATACCATTTTTCAAACCGTCTGGCCCCAAGCCATGTAGGGCTTTAAAGGTCATAGCCAACACTTTAACTTTTGCCCAGGAATGAATCAACAGTCAGTGCAGTTGTTTTAGCAAGGCAGTTATACGGCCCTTATTATAACCTATCCCAGTCAACGATCTGGATGCAGCATTTTGGACTTGCTGAACAGTTTCCAAAGGCAGCCCCACATTGAGCATGTTAGAGTAATCTGAACAGGATGTTATCAAGGCATGTGTCACTGAAGCCAGATCTGGTGTTTCAAGGAGTGGAAACAGTTGGCGCAATGGAGTCTGCACTCTTAACCCCACTGCTTTCACTAAGTATAAGAGTTCAACATTGTGTTGGATCATAGGCACAGATAGATTGAATGTAAAACTCAGGACCTTGAACCTTACCTCCTGAACTCCATGCCTATCAAAGCTATTATGTTAAGATCAAATGTGTTGGTTGTTTTAAGAATACTGTTTTCTTAATAGCTTGGGTCTTAGTAAGATGACTCACACCAAGTCAGACCATCGCATATGATCCAACTGTCCCAATTTGGCAGGGACAGTCCCATTTAATCCCCTGTTGTCCCATTTTTTCAGCTGCTTTAAAAATGTCCCAGTCTCCCCCCCCCCCATACTTTCTCCTTTCATCCTTGACTTACTTCCATTGATGCTGAGTCTGAAGTACAAATGTAACTGCAATAAACTTAGCACAGAGGAGAGAAGAAGAAAGGGGTCAGATTTTGCCGTTCCCAGTAGACTCAGGCAAAAGCAAATTGTTGCAGCCTCACCTGAAATACTATGTCCAGTTCTGGGCACCACAATTCAAAAAGGATGTTGGCAAGCTGGAGCATGTCCAGAGGAGGGCGACCAAAATGGTGAATGTTCTGAGAATGATGCCCTAGGAGGAGCTACTTAGGGAGCTGCGTATATTTAGCCTGGAAAAGAGAAGACGAAGAGATGGTGTGATAGCTCTGTTTAAATATTTGAAGGGATATCGTACTGAGAATGGAGCAAGCTTGCTTTCTGCTGCTGCAGAGAATAGGACCTGGAGCAATGGATTAAAATGATAGAAAAAGAGATTCCACTTCAACATTAGGAAAAACCTCCTGACAGTAAGAGCTATTCGACAGTGGTTTATTCAGTGTCGTAAGGGAGCCAGGCTTCACAAGACTGAGTCACTTGGGCTGCATCTACACTGCAGAATCAATCCGTTTTGACCCCACTTTAACTGCCATGGCTCAGTGCTATGAAATTCTGG
>NW_024804503.1:0-5332 GCF_019175285.1 Sceloporus undulatus
AAAAAAAAAGTTTTGGAAATTATACAACCCAGAAACCTAGGGAAAGGGAGAAACTACTTTTTAAAATAATAAAGACAAATTTGTAAATAGGTATTTTATTATTATTATTATTGCTTGGCCATAGGCCACTTGCATACAAATATGTAAGAAGTTATTTACTTCAGAGACAAAGAACAAGGATAAAACAAGAGAAAACAGCTGAGATAGACAGGGAGGGAAGGCCGGAATTCCAAATAAACTCAAAAAAGGAAGTATAATCTAGGTCCAAACTACACTGCAGAAATAATCCCATTTGAGACAGCTCAATGCTAGGGAATTGTGGGAACTATTGTTTTGTGAGACATTGAGCCTTCCCTGTCAGAGTGCTCTGGTGCCACAATAAACTACAGTTCTCAGGATTCCCTAGCACTGAGCCAGGCAGTTAAAGCGATCCAAACTGGATTATTTCTGCAGTGCATTTTGAACCTTAGCTAGATGTTTCATGGAATCAAAGAGTTAGAAGAGACCACAAGGGCCATCCAGTCCAACCGCCCTGCCATGCAGGAACTTACAATCAAAGCATCCCTGACAGATGGCCATCCAGCCTCTGTTTAAAGACCTCCAAAGAAGGAGACTTAGAGATGGAACTCACCTCCTTTATGACTCTGAATTTGCATTTCAGACTCAAAACACATGGGCCAAATAAGGCGGCTTCCGGCTATTTTGGGGGGTGTGGTGTTTACATGATGCATGCTCTCAAAGTGGCCAGAAGCTGCTCTGAGGCTGTGCTAACGGGGGGAGCCAACCCAAAAGGATCGGATTTAATCCACTCCTGCCAGTGGCTCACTTTGGAAGTGGGCCATGCAGCCACTGCGGTCCTGGCCACTCCTTCCAGGCTGTCTGTTTCAACCGTTGTTTGGCTGTTTGAAATTAAAAGAGCTCCCTTTCAAAGGTAAGTATGAGATGTATATTGAAAGACAAGGCACATGATGTATAACGCCACAGAACTGCAATGGGAAGAAGGCAACAGAATAGTGAGGAGAGGCAGAACTGTAGCCACACACCTTTCTGATAGCATCATAGACAGCTACACACTTGTCTAGGGAAGACTTGGAGATCTCTTTATGCAAACCAATCAAATCTTCAACAGCTTGCATAATTGCCCAGTTCTGCAAGTGTGGGTCAGCAACAGGATTCCTCAATCTCTTTAAAGAGACAATGCCAATTTCTAGTACTAATTGTCTAAGGCAGAATTTATTTCAGGCTTTCAACTTAAAGAAGGACCACAAAAACATTTTCTGTAAACTGTTGGTAGAAATGGAATTTTTCCTCTCTTTCCACTTGAGTAGAGGAGATGAATGGCACATCAGGCAGATGACATTACAAGAAACTCTAGAAGAATGAGGAAGGCATCATGGCCAGCACCACAAAGAAAACAAGCAAGATTGTTCTGATACATTTGTTATTAGTTCTTTGGATATCTGCTGGAAGTTATAATTTTTTTACACTCTAATCATTAGTGTTGAGCACACAAATCATGAAAATAAAGTTAGGAGTAGTAATGGGGGATGGAGAGGCTTAGTGGTTAAGATGCCAATTCTGATGATTGGAAGATCAGAAGGTTGGCAGTTTGAGACCCGAGTGCTGCATGATGGGTGAGCTCCTGTTACTAGTCCCAGCTTCTGCCAACCTAGCAGTTCAAAAACATGCAAATGCAAGTACATAAATAGGTATGTCAGAGGGTGGAAGAAGGGGAGGAGTCGGGTTGGGGTCCCGCACTTGAAGACGCCATGCAGGAGGACCCTGGTGAAGCCAAAGAGGACAGGCTGGAGCTGGCTCAAGGAGAAACAGCTGGGACTGGGATGATGTCCTGGACTGCAGCCAGCACACACAAACACCACTGATAAGGATAGTAATTAGCAAGGCAAGCAGTTGAAACAGTCCACAAACCTTGCAGGGATTGAGAGAAAGAGCAAACCAAAAGCCAAAGCCGAAGTCAGGAGCAGAGAGATCACGATAGTCAATCCAGTCCAGGGTCAGAGCAGCCAGCAGGTAACAAGAGTCCAGTCCAGGATCAAAGCAGCCAGCAGGTAACAAGAGTCCAGTCCAGGGTCAGGCAGCCAGAAAGTAATGAGAGTCCAGTCCATTCCAAAGTCAAGGCAACAAGGAGTCAGGATACATGAAGCCAGTGCCGGCAGCAATCACACCAAAGGATCATGCAATAAACTCTGGCATTGAGTTGGCATCTCCCTGTTTCCTAAACAGGGGATGCTCTCCCCTGTACCAGGTGAGGCTGGTTAGCTAATTGCCTCACAGCAATTCTCTGGGATCTGCATCTGCCAGCACTTTAAGTGATAGGCCACTGACTGCCGTGCCTGAAGAGGGAACCTCCAAGCCTTGGGTGTCCTCATTCCTCCCCAGAGTCACCACTAGGCTGCTGTACCACCAGAGGAATCCCACCAGCACTAGGACCTGGCTGAGCCTCCTCCTCTGGGGCTGGGAGATCAGGGCTGGCTTCTGGCAGAGCAGGATTAACACCTGGTGTAGCCTTAATTACCTCTTCCACTGGAGCAGGATTAGCACCTGGTGTAGCCTCAATTACCTCTTGCACTGGAGGAACCCCATCCTCCTCCTCATCCTCCGAGACCTGCTCTTGGCTGGCCATGACAAAATGCTCGATGACAACAGTGCAAGATTCTTTCTGTTGTGTCATTTTCCCAAACAGATTTAGCTTGAGCTGGAACCCTCCCGTTTTCCTCTTCAAGAAGAAACAATTACAGTGAATTTTCTTTCCATCCCCAGTATTCATCCATGTTTGTGGTGCTGAATTAAAGTTGCCACCAACTTTTTCTGACAGATAAGCCATCAATTTGTCCATGGCAGATAGCTGAGAATTTTATTTTGTTAATTTGACACAGAAATCGTACAACATTCATAATCCTAATGCCTATTCCTAGGTCTGAGTAGAATAGATGGATTCAATGGGATTTTTGTGTGTGTGTGTGTGTGTGTGTTTTTTAAAGAATACTGTATGGGAGAAACATCTGTCTAGTTTTCTGCAACTGGCTATGCAACCACTTTGGACAAAAATTTGTGCAGAAAAAAATGAATTGGATATCACATTAGCATTCTGAATATATGTAGTGGATAGAAGTACAGAATGTACACCTGTATAACTGGATATTGGCCACAATATCTCAGGAAACCATTTTAAAGAGCTTGTTCCAAAGACTAATGAAGGGAACAGAGACTTTTGTCCTGAACATACTTATTATAGAGGTTTTGAGATCTATATTTTAGTAGGAGTAAGTAGTCTGGCTGATGCCATAAAATGGAACTGGTCAGTCTGGTAGAAAGTTACTTTAGAGACTAAATTATGATATGCAGCCAAAACTGTAGAAGGGAAAGTAGTTATGTCATATTTATAATTATTTCTTCAAAGGATTTGATTTATTAAATAATGAAACTGTTATACCTCTACCTCCCACAATGCATCTGAATATGCATACAGGCCTACCAGATTTTGCTCCAAATAAAAAGGATTCAATTAATCAGTTTTCAGCTATTCAGGTATCTCCTTAAGGAGAAACCTTTCTCCATATAGCAGCATTGACACAGCAGCATACATACTGTAAATAAGTACCATCTACAAAGCTACCAGGAACTTAATTTGACTTTCTTTTTAGTCTTAGTTTGAGAAATGGAGAATTATAATTTGCTATTGAAAAAATAGACCTAACCTGAATGCTATCCTAGTTCAGTTCTAGGTACTCCAGTTTAATTTCAATAGTGCTTGTTGGAGTGGCAAAATGTTTCTTGCCTATAAGAAAAACACTACTGCTTTTTTGTTATTGTTGTCACTGCTTACTTAGCTTTATTCTGTTGTGAACATCTCCTGCCTTCCTTCACTTTTTTTTTTTTTTAAAAATACAGTCAGCCCTCTGTATCAATGGATTGTTTTATCCATGGATTCAAGCATACATAGTTTAAAATATTTTAAAAATGTATACATTCCAAAAAGCAAACCTTCATTTTGCCATTTATAAAAGGGACACCATTTTACTATGTCATTGTATTTAATAGTACATGCCATTTTTAATATTTAACAATGCCGGAGGACCTAGAATCATTAGTACACGCATTGGTAACCTCTCGACTAGACTTCTGTAATGCACTCTGCATGGGGTTACCCTTGTGCCTAGTACGGAAACTTCAGTTAGTTCAAAATATGGCAGCCAGATTGGTTGCCAGAAAATCTAGAGGCAACCACAGAACACAAATACAAAAATCCCTGCACTGGCTGCCTATTAGTCTCTGGGCACAGTCCAAGATGTTGGTAATAACCTTTAAAGCCCTAAATGGCTTGGGTCCAGCTTACTTGCATGAACGCCTCCTTCCATACAACTCATACTGCACACTTAGGTCCTCTGAGGAAAATTTAATGCAGCCAATAAAAACCAGGTTAGCTGCAGTTACCCAGAGGGCCTTTTCACTGGCTGCTCCTAAATGCACCCCAAATGCACCTCTGTAAAATGCACCACAAATGCAGCAGAGTGGCCAGTAGAACCTCCCAGGTGTTTTTTGGGGGGCATTACTGACTATTTTTGAGACACACACACACAAATAGAAACCACAAAATTTGAGTGGGGAGAAGTGAGGTTGCCCATTTTGGTATAGAGTTTCTTGTTGAAAGTATAAAAATCCATATTTCTTTGACATTGCCATGGTTCATTTAACAGGTAGAGGTTGTTTACAGTAGTCCCTCCACATGAACAGTAGAAATGCAAAAATGGGAAAAAAGGCTATTTTGGTACATAACCATGCCTTCCTTATTCACAATGGACTCTTCATGCAGAAGAAATCTGAAGGACAGAAGATATATGGGATGCCCCCACCCTAAGCTCTGCCATGCTGCTTCCAACATGTTCTTCTACTTCATTATAGATGGCATTCTGATTTGTTGTAAGAGATTACTTTATAGCTATGGGCTGATTAGATATAATGTTCTGAAAAATATATCTCCCTGAAAAAGAAATCCTGAAAATCTAAAATGACAAGGTTGTCACAGTGACTTTAAGTTAATTAGTGTACAGGTTGAGCTAGAGAAGGGAAGGCAGCTTGTTGTAAAGCTGGGAATGAGTCATGAAGAGGTGCTCCATGGCCCTACAGCTAATTATAAAGAAGGAGAATATTCTTTTCAGTCTTGAGCTAAGGCCATGGCCCATTTCTCTGATAAGATGGCTAGCCTGGTAGATATATTTGAATGATTTGAACTTCATTATTGATAAGGTCTCATTGCTTGGTATTTCTAAATGCAATTATCACAAACCACTGATGGAAAAGATGAAAATTA
>NW_024804504.1:0-5330 GCF_019175285.1 Sceloporus undulatus
TGACTAAACCCTTCCAACCCAGGCAGGTGTTATTGCATAGAAGATTGGTCTCCATTGAGTCGCTTTTTAAAAAGATGCAGAAACAGTGAAAGGCTGCATCCGGACGGCAGAAATAATCCGGTTCCATCCCACTTTAGCTGCCACGGCTCTGGAATTCAAGGCATGGTCATTCGTTCCTGATTTTGCAGCACAAAAAGCCTCCTGCTCAGTTTCAGCTGTTTCCTGCCCTGAGTTCCAGCCATGGCGGTTAAAGTGAGATCAAACCGGATTATTTCTGCCTTGCCTGGAAAATGAAAACCCAAGAGAGAGCCTTACTGTTAGCAAAAAGACCTGTCTGGAGTCGGGTGTCTCTCAGCAGAAGGCAGCAGCCATTGCACTGTTACTAGTAAGTAGCTAAACCTTGAAACTGTTTCAGAAAGTTCAGCCCTTTTTCTCTTCCGGTGAGGATTAGGATCTTTGGGAAGGGGAGGTGGAACGGGAGATGGGAACTGATGAGGCTGCATCCACACTGCAGAAATAACCCAGTTTGGCACCTCTTTAACTCTCTGTCTGGCTCAAAGCTATGGAATTCTGGGAGTTGGAGTTTGTTTTGGGGGGAGGGAGGTCGCTTCAAAGACAGGAGAGGGCTGGCTGGGTGGAAACTGCAAAACTTTTGAGGGCTGGAGCATTTCTCCTCTTTTCCTTTTTTTCTTTTAAAGAAAAAACCCCTCTCTTGTTCAGATTTGTGACATCGCAAACCCTCATGGATTAAACCTCAACGTTTCAGGCCCCCAAAGGAAGGAGGTGTGGCTGGACTCCAAGGAACCAAGCTTGAGGCCCCAGGAGAGGAGACCTATTGGAAGAAGGGGGATTACCTCAGTGTCGAGGATCCAGTGTAGCCTTTGAGTTGTTTCCTACTCCTTATGGAGAACCTAAGGCCAATCTAACACAGGGTTTTCTTGGCAAGTTTCTTCACAGGGTTTTTGGGTTTTTTTTGCCATGGCCATCCTCTGAGGCTGAGAGAGTGTGACTTGCCAAAGGTCACACAGTGGCATTTCCATGGCTGAGGAGGGATTTGAACTCTGGTCTCCAGAGTCATAGTCCAACACTCAAACTGCCACGCTACCTCTGAATCGACTCTTGCAGGGGGACTGTGGTCCAAAACATCCTGCAGAAACAGTCCAGTTTGAGACTGCTTTAACTGCCCTGACTCAATGCTAAGGAATCCTGGGAACTGTAGTTTATTTTGGCACCACAGCTCTCTGAGGAGTTTATCAAACGGGACAGAAGGCTCTCAGTTTCAGAAGAGAAGATAGTGAGGTCAATTCGAAAATCCATGCAATTACGTGATTACTTATCACACCTTAAATTTGCTGTAGTGGCCTCCCCAAATGCAACCCAGTACAAAGTAAGCCATCACATCAGTGGGTTCTTAAATGCGAATTGGCACCCTTGCACATGCTCAGTGAGACTCCAGAAGACTGGAGCATAGCATATTTAGACGAGTGAGAGAGAGGAGCCAAGGAAGCCCACCATTTACAAAAGAGGTTGGAGGGGGGACGGGAAGAAAGAGTGAAAGAACATGCAGCATCCCCCCCCCCAGCAATGCTGAAGGACAAGTGGAAGCAAAATTGAAGTGGAATTGCAGTGTGGTTTCATGGGAAACCCCCCTTCCAGATGGGGGGGGGGAACCAGGACCAAAGGAGACATGCACATCACACCAAACAACAGCACACTGAGTGCGAAACTTGTGACTTCACTAGTTCACTGAATTTACTTAACTGTGGATTGACGTGTGATTGCGCTCGGACTGCCAGTGATCGCATGTGATAACCTTTTGCGCAATAATGTGAATACGCATGATTGCGTTCAGGATGACACTGGATTATACTTCCAGTTTCAGTCGTGTGATATCGTCCTGACAGAGGAGACTAAGGTCCAAAACATACTGCAGAACTAATCCAGTTTGAGACCGCTTTAGCTGACCTGGCTCAGTGCTAGGGAAGCCTGGGAACTGTAATTTTACGAAACATTTAACCTTCTCTGTCAGAAAGCTCTGGTGCCACAATAAACTAGCATTTCCAAGATTCTCTAGTACTGAGCCAGGGCAGTGAAAGCCGTCTCAAACTGGATTAGTTCTGCAGTGTGTTTTGGACCTAAACGTCTCATGAAATGACAGCTCCCAGAATTCCCTAGCATTGAGCCCGGGCAGTTAAAGCAGTCTCAAACTGGGTTATTCCTGCAGCGTGTTTTTGGACTTTATATCCTGGGTTAGACGTGTGGACTGCCCCGGCTCAGTGCTAGGGGATTCTGGGAAAGTGTGGCTCTGTGAGTCATTTAGCCTTCTCTGTTATTGGGGCCAGAATAAAAGAACCCCTTCCCTGGATGGTTTCTGCGGAGTGTTTGGTGGACCATAGCCTTTTTCTTTTTTTTAAAAGGTGGGGCTAGGAAGCTCAGTCACAAGAGTTTGGATTTGCAGAGCTTGGTGGTGCCACAGCCAAGTCCCCTTCCCAGAATTCCACAGCCCTGAGCCGGGACGCCGGAGCCAGCTGGTGGCGAGCCGCAGAGCCGCTGGAAAGTGCGGTGGAGGCTTTCATGCCAGAGAAATTAGTTCCGGAGGCGGTTTTGGGGCTGGAAAGAAGGAGGGAAAGAGGGAGGGAGTCAGTCCCCCCCTTCTTTCCTTCTTTCGGCGGAGGAATCTGGGGCTGGAGAGACAGAAGCAGAGGCGGCGAGGGAGAGTCTGGTGGCTGGCTGTGCTTTTGCATTGCAGTCCCTTCCTCTCCCTGCCTTTGGGAAGCCTCCCTCTCTGGGCAAGGGCTGAAGGCAAGGCGCTGGAAGAGAGGGAGAGGGGCTCCTTTGCCTTGTCTTTGGGACACCAAAAGTTTGGAGAGTTGGAGAAGCCTCCTAATTTGGGTCGGGCTCAAGACCGGCCAGCTGCTTCTCCTCCTCCTCCTCCGTTTGCCACACTACAAGCAAAGTTACTTTTGGGGGAAGGGCGCTGATCCTTTGATTTCTGAGCCTGAGAGGGACTTCCCTCAACAACCTGGGCGAAGGCAGCTTTGCAAGGAGTTGGGTTAGGGCCCTTTCCCTCAGCAACTCTGGACTTTGGAGGTGAGTTAGAGTCTTTCGGCTCTCCCTCCCCCCCTTTGCCTTTCTAGTGCCTATTATATATACTTACATTTTCCTTTTTAATGCATATGTTTATATATATATATATATGTGTGTGTGTGTGTGTGTGTGTGTGTGTGTGTAGATTTAAAAAAGAAAAGCTAGGAGAGGGGAAGGTGAGGCGCCTGGGCAATGTGTCCCAAGGGGGCTCCTGCAACAGGAGGGCTGCCTTGGAGCCATTGTCCTCCTGCCACGAGCTCCACAATGCAAAGCAAGGAGGCCAGCCATGCTGGGAAAGGGGAAGAAAGGAGGGGGCTGGAGGTTGTGGGAAAAGACTGGCCAGATGGCGTTCTCTAGCCCTACCCTTGTGATCTTGGAAACTAAGCAGGGGGAGGCCTGGTCAAGTACTTGGATGGGGGCCTGCCAGGGGCTGCCCTGACTGTTCCTGGATGAAGAAACCCCTGTGCAAATGGTTCAGGGGCTCTAAGTGCATAGTCCTTAAATGGACATAGAAATATACTAGGCTCCAGAAATAATAGGTCCCAAACACACTGCAGAAATAATCCACATTGAGACCGCATTAACTGCCCTGGCTCAGTACTAGAGAATTCTGGGAACTGTAGTTTTGTGAGACGTTTAGCCTTGTCTGTCAGAGAGCGCTGGTGCCACAAACAACAGTTCCCAAGATTCCCTTAGCACTGAGCCAGGGCTGTTAAAGTGGTCTCAAAAGTGGATTATTTCTGCAATGTGTTTTGGACCACACACACAAATGCTGTTTCCTATACAGAAAATGTTGTTTTCTGCATGTGTGTTATGTGAAGAATAAATCCTGAATTGCAAATAGGCTGAAGTTTTCAAAGATTTTCTCACAGTGAGAAGAAAATGTACTCATCTCTACCTTCAGGATGAAGCTTGGGTCCAAAACACACTACAGAAATAATCCAATTTTGTCCTTGTTCAGTGCTAAGGATTCCTGGGAATTGTAGTTTATTGTGGCACCAGAGCTCTCTGACAGAGAAGGCTAAATGTCTCACAAAACTACAGTTCCCAGAATTCCCTAGCACTGAGCCAGGGCAGTTAAAGCAGTCTCAAAAGTGGATTATTTCTGCAGTGTGTTTTGGACCATAGTACAGCTCCCTGAGATACCAATTCCTGCTTTTGAAGCACAAAAGGCCCCAGTTCCAGCTGTTTTAAGACATTCATGTGGCAGTTCTGTTCCTCAGTTGTTCTTTCAGTCTGGCTGCCTTTATTATCTCTGGGCCAGGTATATCTATGCCCCCCCCCCCCCAACCTTTCTTGAAATCCATTTGTTGTTACCTGGCTGAAGTGATGAAAAATGGAAGGAAGTGAAGAGTAATTATCTTCTTCCTTATTAGTAGGAGTTGAAAAGGAGAGAGCAGTTAACTCTGGACTGGATTGTGAGTATTTTCCCCCTTCCTAAAGCTCTGCTCAAATTTTCTTGAGGAAGAGCAGAGGGTGATTAATATTGTATCCTAAGGGGAAGATGTGCCTCAGTTCTCTACATGCATTAAGAATATAATGACAGAGTATAAACTAAATATCCATAAGCTGAGAGTTCTTTTTTTTTCTCATGGGAGAGGAAAAAACACACCCCAGAATTGACACTTTTCACCCACTCAAAGTTAAACATATTGAATCCCCATTGACATCACCAAGTACGTTTAAAACAGGGTAGTCCTATGCAGAAGTAATTTTTATTGAGTAGAGTGGTCTGTGTAGGGATATAGGCTTGGAGTAAGGTCTATTTTCCTCCATTAAGAAATAAAAATCCCAGCTGGGTGAGGCTGATAGTGACCAGCCAAATTCCTTTGGGATGTCAGTGGGACTTCAAAGTGTTTTAAATCTTGCTAGATTGTGTCCTTGATCTCTCTGTTTCCTTTCCCTTCCTTTCTTCTCCTTGTTGGCAGTGTCAGCAACAGTGTGACCCTAAACCTCTCTTTGAAGGATAAAGAGAGGAGAGTGTTCAGAGTAGAGTGTGCAGGGAGGAAAAATTCAAAAGTTAACTCTGCTAGACTAATCACATACACATTTACTTAGGAGTAGGCTTCACTCGATAAAGTGGGGCACTAGTAAACGGACACAGGACTGTGCCCATGGATGCTGTTTTCTTTCTTGTCTTTTGTGTAATAGCCTTAACAGCCTTTGAAATTTTGTGGAAAAACATATGTATGCATCTGTTCTGACCCTTTTTGGTAGTGGGTGAGAAAGATTACTTTAAAATA
>NW_024804505.1:0-5330 GCF_019175285.1 Sceloporus undulatus
TTTTTTCTCTTTTTTTCTTTTTCTTCTTCTTCTTTTTCCTTTTCTCTTTCTTTCTTTCTGGTTCAGGCTTACATTACATTACATTGCATTACAGCAATTCCTCTTGTAGTTTATTTAGACTTGAAACTGGAAACAAGGTGTTGTTACTTTCAAATCTCACCAGTGAGTAAATCCCTCACCTCTGAAGGTATGCCACACAAATGATTTGTAGCAGAGGGATGGAACATATTGTTTTTGTTTATTTTTACTGATTAAATGAACAAAAGGGGGCATATATATGTTAAATCACCTCAGGTCTTATTTTTGTTTGAGTATGTTTTTGTATACCACCATTGACACCACCTTTCCATGGTGGTGGCATTGTTTGCTCCTGTGAGGCAAGAGGTTATGCTGATGGCAGCAGTGCTGTTGGTAGGGTGTCCCATGTCACACAAGTTTTTGCTAAGCAGTCAAACTAAATGTGCCAAACAGCTACTGGCAGCAGCAGTAATGGGGGGTGACACTAGTGACAATGGCAGAGTCACCATAGCTAACTGTACACTGCAGAAAGAGACACTGTAAACCCCCATTTTAATATCCTTTACCACAAAACCCCAATGATGAGACGATACAAAATGAAACAAGTGATAGTGCCAGAAAATGAAACTCCCATGCCGGATGGAACTCAGTGGTTTACTGGAGCATAGCACAGCACAGCTGCAAGTAGTGATGTAGCTAATGATGCACTTGGACTCAGACCAAAAGGACTTTCAGCTATTGACATGCTCAGAGATGAAAGAAAAGTCCAAAGCACATATTATAAGAACATGGAATGTGAGAAACAGGAATCCAGGGAATCTAGACATAGTAAAACAAGAAATGGAACATAAAAACATTAGAGTGAGAGAGCTAAAGTGGACAGGAATTGCACATTCTGAGTCAAATAATTACACTGTGTTTTACTCAGGAAATGAGAAGAAGATATGGGGAGGAATTTACAGTGAGGATTGATGTATCTAAAGCAGTCAAAGGATACAATGCAAATTCTGACCAAATAAATATCAATAAGGCTTCAGGAAAAATCCTAATCCAAGTTTATGCTCCAACTACAGAGGTAGAAGAAAAAGAAATTAAGATATTCTATGCTGGAGTCTAGGAGTAAACAGATCACACACCAAAATAGAATTTATTAATCTTAGGTGATAGGGATGCAAAAGTAGGAAACAGTAGGGGAAAAAAACGTAGCAAAAATGTGGCCTAAGATAAAAAAAAAAATGGAGCAATAGAGTGACTGACTGAAATGTATGAGGCCAACAGTTAGTTCATTACAAACACATTTTTCAAGCAACCAAAGAGGCAACTGTACACATTGATATCACTTGACAGCCAATATGGAAATCAAATAGACTACATCATTGGAAACAGAAGATGGAGAAGAACCATTCTCTCTGAAAAAAACGACCAGGAGCAGACTGTAACATAGGTCATGAACTGCTAATAATAAAAATTAGAATAAAGCTAAAGAAGGATACTAATTTAACCATCATGCCAAAATACAACCTGAAAAACATCCCTATAGAATTTAAAGATAATGTAAAAAAAATAGTTTTGCACTATTAGACCTAATTGACCAGGATCCAGAAGAACTCTGTCTGAAGCCAGGAGTATCATCAGGGAGGAATTAAAACAGACACTACCTGATGCCAAAAAGAAAGAGAAGCCTCAATAGATGACAGGAGAATCTCTTCAAGCAGTTAATGCCAGGCAAGAAGCAAAAGTTAAAGGAGTCAGAACCATGTCTGCAACAGTGGCTGTTCCTAAGCTGTGGAAGCAAGCTGCAGTTTTGATATTTCATGAAACAATATGACACGTTAGGAAAAAAAATGATGCCTACTAAAGTAGAAGGCAGTAGGCCAAGAGGGAGACTACACCACAGGTGGGTTGATTCAGTCCAGGAAGCCATGGCTGCCCTGTGTTTGTAAGACCTCAAGCAGGGCAGTTGATGACCAATGTTGGACTATGACTCTGTAGATCTGTGTTTGATTCCCTGTTCAGCCATGAAATCCACTGGTGACCTAGGGAAAAGTGACACGCACTCAACATCAAGGGAAGGCAATGGCAAACCTCATTTGAGCAAATCTTGCTGAGAAAACCCCATGTTAGGTTTGCCTTGGGGTTGCCATAAATTGCAAATGACTTGAAGTCACACAACAACTTCTTCTTGAAGTTAGAAGGCAGCAGGAAAAGAGGAGGACCACATGCCAGATGGATAGATTTAATCAAGGAAGCCCTAGTCCTGAGTCTTCAAGACCTGAGCAGGCAGTTGATGACAGGGTGATTGGAGGTCTCTCATGCTTTGAGTCACCAGGATCTGTCACTTGATCAATGGTAAGAATAACAATTTTGCATTTGTCATTGCTTTTTCATGGTTGATTTTCTTTAGTTAACTTCAGCATGGCAGTGTGTCAGCATGCCAGTGAAAATGAAAATACAGAAATAAATTGGAGTTTATTGATGTTCTGTGTAACAGAATGCTGGAGACAAACATTTCCTTTTGACAAACATTAGCAAAATATTATTATCATCCCACCTTTCCTCCAAGAATATTAGGGGAAGGTAACATATGTGGTTTCTCCTCTTATCCTCACATCTTCCTGGAAAGTAGGTAAATCACCCAATAAAGTTTGTTATTATGCCAGGATTTGAAATTTGTTTCATGTGTGGTGTTATTGTTGTTTGTAGATAAGATTTAGGTAAGTAATCAGGTCTGCTTTACTGCTAAGGTGTTAATATTATTTTTGCTGAATGAGATGCCTGCTTCAACAACCTGATATTCCTGTATAATGGAAAGAGGTGGAAGGAAGCCAGGAGCTCTCAACTGCTTTTGAACACATATAAAGAAGAGATGCGGTTTCCTGTTTATCTTGACCAAGTATAGTGAGTGCATTCCAAACACTTCACAAATATTAAATGATCATTATGGATGTCATCTGGATGACTTAATTTCCTTTGCCCTCATATACACCTTCACAAAGTTACACGTCTGCTGTGTCTTGCATTTCTCTTCCCCTAGAACAAATCCCAATACTTTTTTGTTTGTATTAATACCCAGTTTTCCTTGGGCTCGCTGCTATTTCATGTATTTGGAATCCTTTTTTTTAAAAAAAAAGTAAAATAAAATAAATCAAAACACTATGTTCCCTGTTTTCTACATCTGTTGCTGATATGTGCTTTCAAGTCAGCTCTGACTTATGGTCACCTTCTCATAGCGGTTTACTGGCAAGGGTTTATTCTCCAGAGGTTTGCCATTGTCTTCCTCTGAGGCTGAGAGAGAATGACTTGCCCGAGGCCATCCAGTGAGTTTCCACAGCTCAGCAGGTTCCCATATAGAGTGGCTTATTATTGCCCAAATAGAATGACATCTCCCTAGTGTTTTCTCCAGATGAAATAATATCCATCAGTAAAAAGGACTCCAGGGTCTGTTCTGTATTCACTCCTCTCTTATTTCCACCAAAAAGTTGAGAAACCACCCAGAGCAATTGTTTTTGTTGCACATGATGGGGGGAGGATGAGGGTGCATGCTGAGAAAAGGAGGAGAATTTTTTGTTGTAGTAGTAAAAGTTCACTAGTTCATTCCTGTAATGTTAGGTGTTGCCAGGAGTTTTGATACATTCTAAATTTTATCAAAAATAGGAAAGGTAAACTTTCTTCAGGATTGTCATCTTCAGGAAGGCACATTGAATCTAC
Source organism: Sceloporus undulatus (assembly GCF_019175285.1). Classification (NCBI taxonomy): domain Eukaryota; kingdom Metazoa; phylum Chordata; class Lepidosauria; order Squamata; family Phrynosomatidae; genus Sceloporus; species Sceloporus undulatus. The sequence goes on from NW_024804505.1 coordinate 3,727, forward strand.
AGGGGGAAAGGAGAGACTGAGTGCAATAACAAAAAGATGATATAAAATAAAATGCACAATTAGAACAAATGCACTTATCCCCCCCCCCCTCCATAGTTCAACGTGACTTAAAAGTGCATCTCTTTTGGCTTAAAAAAAGGATACAGTGATTTTACTCTGAATTGTACCTTTTGATAAAAAGAGGCAGAGAAAATCGAAAGAGAGGTCAGTCTGAGTAAGGAATTTCATAGCCAGTCATTGAAAAACATTAAAATTGGTCTTGGTTAGATTACACCTTGCAGCCAAGCATTATAGCATGAGATTTATTATACTGAGCAATAACATTTGTAATGCCTCAAACCAAATTCATGCAGTGTTCAGTTACAAATTATGGGCAATTGAACAGGTTTTTTGTAATCCCAGAGAATAGCACAGTATTATAAATGTGAATCATTCTTATGTGTTTATATCAAGAGCTCATGCTGTTGACTGAAGCTTCTTTGCAAATATTCTGTTTATTAATGGACAAATCACCATAATGATATTTGTATATTTATTTGGTCAGTGAATTGTACAGAGACTAGGGGAATCTTGGATAATGATCCATTGTCTGCAAAGCACAGCATAATGCTACATTACCAATATTAAATTTTTCTTTTGGCACATTTTAAAAGAAGATCATCATTTTTATTGCCTTTTTGAATCATACGGTTAAAATCCACTAAGCCCAAAATCCTAGATATATTCACAAGGGATGAGCCCTCAGTGATGTTGTGGGATGTACTTGGAAAGTAATTCCGTAAATTGTCAAAAATATCCCAGCAAAACAGGACTACCTTCTCAAAATATGTCTATTTTATCTCTTCACAACTTGCTTAGAATCTTTCATACCCTTTACAAAGACCTGAAGGTCACATTCACCTCAAATTTGCAGCATTTCCTTGAGGTGGGGAACTACAGAGGACACTCCAACAATGCAACTTGTCTTTTCAAGAGTACAACTACTTACCTCTCAACAGGAGCTAGCCTGGACATTGCAGCAACTATCCCAATGCATCCAGACAGCATGAGTAATGCAATGTGAGCCAAGAACCTAATGATTCCAACCACAGTTCAATTCCATAGTTTTGCAACAAAATGCTTTCATTGTTGTGAGCCTTCAAGTCAACTACAATTTACAGTGACCCTATCAAGGGTTGTTACTGATTGACTGATTTGGTTTTGATGTATAGCTCACCTTTCTCCCAATATGAGACCCAAAGTGGCTTACAATAAGAGTAAAAACAACATAACAAAATTTGTTACAAATGTTTAAAAAGGATTAGATAATGTAATTAAAACTTTAATTTAAAAACAATTTAAATCACATTAAATATAGATTGCATATTACAAACAAACGCACATGTTGCACTTCCTTATACAATAACCAATTATTATGTTTTTCTTGGCAAGAATTATTCAGAGGCAGTTTGCCATTGCCTTCCTCTTGCGTTGAGAAAGTGTTGCTTGCTCTGTGTCTGCCTTCCTATGTATGTATGGAGGGTATTTCTACTTCCAAGGTACTTAGAGTCCAAGGTTCTCATCTTCATATTATCCTCAGTATAACCCACCAGGGGAACTAGGCT
>NW_024804506.1:0-5329 GCF_019175285.1 Sceloporus undulatus
TTCAAACTCTTCTTAAGGTTTAGAAACAGGAAATAGATGAAGCAAGATCTGGTGAGTAGGGTGGATGGTCATCAAACCCTTCAAAACATCAATTGTCTTCCCAATTCTGTGAGCAGGTGTATTGTCTTACAGAAAGAGAAAACGTTTTCACAACTTCCCTCACTATTTCTCCTTCAGTGCCTCCTTTAATCAGCACAGCAGGTTAGAATAGTATTCTGTATTAACAATTTTGGCTTTCTGAAGATATTCAGCCATTAAAATACCTTCCTTATCCCCCCAAAAACTGTGCCCATGACCTTTCGCACTGACCTTTGAGTCCTGAATTTCTTCAGCCATGGAGAGCCCAAGTACCATCACAACAAGGACTGTTGTTTGGTCTCCAGGTCATAGTGATGTAACCATGTTTCATTAACAGTGATGAGTTGTTTTTTTTTAAAAAAAATCACTAGATTGCTCAATATATTGCAAAATCAGCTTTGAGGTATCCACTCAATTTCATTTCTGGTCAGCATTCAAACGTTTCAGAATCCACTTGGTTGACAGCTTCTGCATAGTCAACTGCACATGAATTATAAACCCAGTGCATTCTCGGGATATCTCTAGTTATCTTAGCTATTGTTTTAGCTGTGATTTTCTGTTCTGCCAAAATCAGGTCTTGAACTTGCTCAACAATTTTAGAAGTTGATAATGTTCAAGGCTTCCCAGGCCTTGCTGCATCTTTGCTTTCAAAACCTCCTTGCTGAAAGTTGGCACACCACTTCTTCACAGTTCAGTAAGGTGGGTACTTTACATTCAATGATTTCACCAATGATTCACTCAAATCATAGATTTCATTGGGAATTTCCTTCAGAAGGATCAAGAAATTCATGATGGCCCAGAGTTCATCAGGCACCTCAGTTATTGTGGCATCTCAAACCATCCTTGAAATCCCGGGATCCTACTGTTGTTACCTCTGCTGACATGGACACAGATCAAAAAGAAAAGAAGAGGAGAGGAGAGGAGAATGGAGGGGAAAACATTGAAGCAGCCTCGGATAAGAAATTTCCCATCTCTTTCAAATGTACTAAAATTACAAAGAAAAAAAAAGGAACGTTGTAGAAGTTATTTATAAGTTAGAGCTATCAGTCACAAAATCTTACTCCCCTCCTTCTTCTCACGTTAGCATTTTCTTCATATAGAAAGCTTAGGGGAAAATGTATCAGTTCTTCACAAATAAAACTTCTGCACTGCTCTAGATTTCCAAAGCAGTCCTGAAACACTGGGAATAATTAGAATCAATTTGGAGTGCTTTGGAGGACACCTGCTTTACTTCAGACCAATGATTCCCAAGCTCTGACCTACCAGGTGTTTTAGACTCCAGTTCCCAGAATCCTAGACCATTGGCCAAGATGACTGAGGCTTCTGGGAGGTAGTCCAAAACACCTGGTGATCCAGAATTTGTGAATTACTGCTTCAGAGAAAGCCTAAAGTGTGCCCCTTTCAGCTCAGGATGTATCTTGAAAATATAATTTTAATGTTTACTTGGAGGTAAACTCAATTCAGTAGTCTTCTTTCCTAATAAATGTGTTTAGAATTACAGTCACAAATTGCTACACATCATTGAACAGAATCTTAATTCTACTGAGAATGATCTCTTTTTTCTTTAGAGCTTCAACCTATGGTACATTTCTTCCTCCACTTTTAAAACAACTGCAATGTCAAACATCCTCTTCCTATTCTTGCAACATGTAGCTTTCACTGTTATTTATTCAAAACAAATATATGTTGAGCAGTGGTCCTAGTTAATGAGCTATACAGCATAAGCAGAGGCCCATTTGTTGCAGCTATAAATATAGCATTCATTCTGTAACAAGGATCATTAATGCCCCATCTGTAGAATGTGTGTTTTCCTTCCTCAGCAAGCAGCATGGTGGAGGAAAAGTATTTTATCAGATTTATGAACCCACTTTTAAACATACAAAGATAAGTTCCTTTCCACATGGCATTCAAATTTTGCCTTTTCCCCTATTGGCTTCCATTTGTGCTGCATACGCATATGCCTGTTAGCCTTACAAATATTTGATATTGTGTTGTGCTGGTGAGTATCTTTGCATTTTTTTCTCCCATTGCCCTAGGTGTTCCCCCCCCCCCATGTTATTCTCCCATAATAAAAGAAAATCTAGTCTGAAACAGTTAACAATAGAACCTGAATATGGCAATCTATTGAATTGACTAGAGATTGCTTTTGACTATTTTCCTTAAATGCTTCCTCTGGAGTGGGTCTAGAAATTCCCAGGCTTTTGAACATTTTTCTTTCTTACAGTTTGCCTCAAGGGAGCTTGGAGACATGTCTCAAGATGCTCAAAAGTTGGTTCTGGTTTTGGTAGAAAAGACTAATACATTTTGGGCTCTATATGCCGCTAAGGCCTTCTGGGGGGCATTTCCACTTGCGATTTAAAACTATTTTAAATACAGCAGTTCATTTTAAAATGACTCAAAATACAGCGAGTGTTATCCCGCTTTTCAAATCGCTTTATTTTTATCGTTTCCATTTACGTAACATTTTATTTTGATTCGCTGTAATTGACACAGTATCATTCCCATTCATGGATGAATCGGTGTATATTTAAACTGGTTTTGTTACTTTTTCGTTCACATTCACTTGTTTTGGCTATGAATGTCATGTCAATCAAAGCGACGTCATCATGACGTCACAATAATTCAGAGTAACATGCATCGATGTAGCCTGTACCTGCGTTCCCACTACCTGAGCGTTTTTAATTCTTTTTAAATTTTGCGTTTTTTTTTAAAAGAGCCAATGAGGAGGCGCTTAAGTGCCTATGAGCCTGGAAGGTGCAGGAAGGGCTGGTTTAGGCAACCTGATGTGAGGGAGAGAGAAAACTGCCTCTCCCAAGAACTTTTGTTTGGTTGATTTGGAAGGAAGTTCGTGGGGAAGGATGGTTGAGGGAGAGAGAAAACTGCCTCCCCAAAGCACTTCTGCTTGGCTGCCTTGGAAGAAAGACCCCAGAGAGGCTGGGAGAAGTTCCTCCAGCAAAGCAGTCATCCGTCTGGCTTGGAGATTTAGGGAGTGATTTTTTTGGAGGGGTGGCAGCCAATGAAAATTGTCTGCATCCAAGGCTCTTCTGTTGAGTCTCCCCAGACAAAAAGGAGCCTTATTCGTCTTCTTCTGTGTCTCCCCATATTAACTGCCATAACTCAGTGCTAAGGAATCCTGGGAATGGTAGTTTATTATGGCACCAGCACTCTCTGGCACTGTCTTATTTCTACAGTGGGTTTTGAACTGCAGATGAGGTTTCTTTCCCCGTAAATTAAAAAAATTGTTACTTTATAATTTACTTTAGAAATACACACACACACACACACACATATACACATACAAATATACATTCATGTGTGTATATATATGTGTGTTCACACAAATATACAAATATGTATGTGTGTATATACCTATATGTTTGTGTGTGTATATATGTGTGTGTGTGTGTATGCATGTGTGTGAGAGCATTCATATATAAAAATGTGTGTGTATAAATACACACACACACCTACCTACCTACCTATCTATCTATATAGTGTGTGTGCCTGTGTTTTTGCCAAATCAGATCAAGAAGGAGAAGGCACAGGGCTTCATTGGGGAGAAAATCTTTGGGGAAGATTGCTCCCTGGGCTGTCTTGGGAGCGATGAAGCAGGGATGTCCTGCAAAACCCATCCCATAGTTCCTCTGGAAAGAGCCTCGATTTCCCAAATTCACTTTGCCTACCCCATTGATCTCTGGGCTGTCTGGGGGACAATCAATCAGGCATGTCCTCCAAAGCCCATCTGCTGCTCAGGTGCTCAGGCAGAGGTGAAAAAGAAAAAAAGAATAGTTAAAAATGGTGTTCAATGGCTCTCCTCACACATCGGTCTATGAATGAGGAGCAGAGGGGGGGTTGCAATCCACTGGAGGAAAAGCTATTATGAGAATGGAAGAAAATGGTGCTGGCGATGCAGAAAGAGACCAAAGAGGGTGACACCTCCAGGCCAGCCCCTTGAGCACTGCTCCTCCCATCTCCAGGTTCCCGAATCAGACACCCTTTCATTCCCATTTAAATACAGCGATTCGTATATCGGCACAAGGGATAACCCGGGGTAAAACCTACTATTTTTTTGTGCTGGTTTATAGGATTCTGATCCAGTTTAAATGTTTGGATTCGAATCAAATTCGAATCGCTGTGGGAACGATAGAGGGTAAATTTAGAACTGTTCTAGAGTTAATTCGGGATTGAGTGGGAACGATACACCCTGGATTCGCTTTGTAAACCGGTGTATAAGCGAGTGGGAACGTGCCCTGGGGCTATTTATGGTTTGGGAATTCCTGATGTAGAGAATTTTGGAAGTTAGAATTCATCCTACTTGAAAGACCATATCTTCCTATATGAATAGGCCAGAGATTTAAGATTATCAGGGAAAGACTTTCTCTCAACCCAGCCAGCATCTTAGGCCACCATCTCTTGGTTCCACCACCATTCAGTTAGGGCACAAGAGAGAGCCTTTTCAGTGGCTGTTCCCAACCTGTGAAATTCCCTTCCACTGAAAGCTAAGCTGGTCCCTTCCAGCTCTCCTTTCAGAAGCAGGTAGAGCTGTTTATTCAAACAGACTTTTCATGATTAATTGGTGGCAAGAATAGTGGCAGACAGATTAAGCTTGGGAGAGTCATATTTTGGATTGCCAGGAATATTTTTAGACTACAGTTATGAGGTACAGTCCAAAAAGTAACTTTCCTAGTTCTATAGGTAGAGGGTACTCATTCCTGCTTATCTTATTTGCATGTTTACTGAACACCTAAATATATTTGTTTGCTCCTGCAAATGTCTCTTCCCCATTCCAAAGATGGTTCGAGATCGATAAGGAGTGGACGAGGATTTCAGTTTTGTTTTTATCTTCTTAGTATTTCCCAAAATTTGCAAAAATCACCATATTCACAATGGAAAGAATAAATTAAAAGAAAATCAGTGAAGATGTAGTGACACTGACAAATTCCACTTTCTTTCCCACTCCATGCTTTGGATGTTCAATTCTTCAAACTCTGAGTTTGAAACTTCATATATTCAACTATGTTAGATTGAAAATTAAAATTGAGACATTGTTTTTGTTTTGTTTTTTCTTGACAATGTCCTCATCTTTAACACTGAAACAGAGGACATTGTCCTCTGTGTGGTGGGAGCAGTTGTAATTATTGAATTTGGCCAGTATAAAAGGTCAGTAATTTTGTTTTGTTTTGTTTTATTAATGTACCCACAACTGTAAATGTCTTCATATAAGTGACACACACACAAAAGTTTAAACAAT
>NW_024804507.1:0-2350 GCF_019175285.1 Sceloporus undulatus
CATGGCCCCATTTCTTCCCCCCCCCAGACTTTGGCCCTATTTTTCCTTATCCATCCCCCTTTGCCTCCCTTCCCACTCACTCACCCTTTTCTCTGATTCCCAGACCCCCTTGTTGTTGTTTGTTGCTGTGTGTCCTCAATTCCTCTCTGCCGCCTGGCCACCCTCTCTTGGGGATTCCTTGGCAAGGTTTGCTCAGAGGAGGCTCACCATGGCCTTCCTCTGTGGCTGAGAGAGTGTGACTCCCCCAAAGTCACCCAATAGGTTTCCATGGCCGAGCTGGGATTTGAACCCAGAGTCATAGTCCAATGCTCAAACAACTAGTCCACACTGACTCCAACAATCCATTTTAAAAGCTTAGTCTTCTTTCCAAATGTCTTCACCACAAAGGAAGGCACCACAAAATGGAAGACATTCAAGAAAAAGGGAGGACAGGACTCAAGAAAAGCTCCAAACACTCCTAGAAATGTAAATGCATGCTTCTCAGTCATGCTCAAAATGTTGGATGTTTTAGAATACCTCCAGAACAGAAGATTGGAATGGCGGACATGTCCTAGAAGAGGAGGTCTGCCCTGAGGCGAATCTACCGTGGGGTTTTCTTGGCAATATGAGTTCAGAGAAACTTTGCTATGGCCTTCCTCTGAGGCTGAGAGAGTGTGGCTTGCCTACTCTTGGTGTTTGCCTCGCAAGTTAGCAGTGACCGAAGACCATTGTTAACCATGGGTAGATAGCTGCATATGGCCTGTAGTGTAGCCCTGATACTCACAGAGCATTTTGTTTTATTTATGTTTAAAACAGCCCCAACTTCAAGCTGGGGTTTACAAGCTTAGCCCTTTTTATCTCAGGCAGGCTTTATAGTAACCTGGCTGCATGATAGAAGCTGGCTTGGTCCTCAACTCCCTTACCACTTGCATAAGTAGCTGGGAAGGGCAGAGGGGCTGCTGTGGGACATGGCTCTACATTTACCTGAGGTATGTCTGTATCCTGAGAAAGGATAATCTCTTATGGAAAGGAGAGACCAAGCGCTCAAGTTGCTCTCTCAAGAGTGCCATAGTTTGGGGCAGCCAAACACAGTTGGGGTGAAGGGAACTCTCTACCCATGATATCCACAAGTGGTTTAACCCCTTTTGTTGTTGTAATTTTTGGGGAGGGAACACAGGAGGATTTGTATCCATGTGCTCTCTCATAGTATCCTTGGGTTGGAAGAGACCCCAAGGGTCATCCAGTCCAACCCCATTCTGCCATGCAGGAACTCTCAATCAAAGCATAACCGATAGATGGCCCTCCAGCCTGTTTAGAAGTGGGTGGCAGAGGCCATGCTCTCTCTGGGGAGGACATGAAGCCACTTTGTGCTTTTTTTTGTGGGATGCTCTGTGGCAGCCAAAAAAGACCATTTTAGAGTTGGAAGCTTCAGCTCCTGCTGGGCCAAGTCCAGCTTCATTTACAGCCATGTGGCTGTACAACATAGAGGAGGAGTCCTCTGTCTCCTTATAGACCATCTCATTATAAGAATTCAAAATGAAAGTGCAGGAGCCCTGGCAACACCATCATGTGTTTCCCAGTCTGCAAAAGGATCCCCCACACCTGTTGGGGTCCTGGGTGCTATTGGGGCCAGAGATGGGAAGGAAGGGGGAGACCAAGGGTTTATGCCCCCATCTGCCCTCCTGGCAGAGTCCCAAACCTTATGCTAGGCATAGTGCCTGCAATGGCCATGGCAGAGGCCTCATGGCAATGCCTGCCCTGAGCGAGGGCATTAGATCTGGCAAAGGTTATTTGGTGGCTGGAGAGAGAGGGCCCCTGGTACTCACCTTTCTCCTGTGTCTTCTGGCTGGCTTGCCTCTCTGACCTTGGCCCTGTTTCAGGCTGTGCAGAGGTGATGCAGAGAAATCCCTTGCCACGGCTTTTGGCTGGCCTGTCCTCTGTACTCTGGCCCCAATGGGCTGAGCAGGGATGTTGAGAAGGGAAGTTTCCATAACTTCAGGCCAGTTTCCTCGCTGATCCCTGGCCTTAAACAGGCTGGGCAGAGGTGATGCAGAGAAATCCTTTGCCATGGCTTTTGGCTGGCCTGTCCTCTGAACTCTGGCCCCAAATGGGCTGAGCAGGGATGATGAGAAGGGAAGTCTCCATGACTTCTGGCCAGTTTCCTCACTGATCCCTGGCCTTAAACAGGCTGAGCAGAGGTGATGTGGAGAAACAGAGACATGGAGGGGAAACCCCTCACCATCTGCTCCCACGGCTCCCATGTGCTGCAATGCTGTTTGCAGAAATCTCCTGTGCTCTCACCATGAGAGGGGGGCAGCTTGGAGGAGAAGGAGAGTCATTGGCAAAGCCAAGACCTTTCTCCAATCCTGGG
>NW_024804507.1:2450-3374 GCF_019175285.1 Sceloporus undulatus
GAGTCTCCCTCTGAAGCCAGCTCCCTCTGTTGAGCTGGCAGACCCTGAGCTAGGAAATCTGGGTTAAGGATGGCACTTCACCCATGCTCTCGGGGTCCTCTGCCATAGCCACCACCAAGGAAGGTGGGAAAGGCAGGAGAGAGGAGAAGAAGGGAAGGTCAAGAAAACTCTCAAACCGCTTTCGCAGAAAGGAAAAACTTCGCTGGCTCGAAGAGAACATCCTGCTAGGAGGTTAGGCAGGAATAAGACTGAGGCCCAGGGGGGCTAGCTCCTCCCTATATAGGGGCCGGTCTTTTGTTTATTGTCCCTGCCTACAGGAGCAAATAGGAGGAGCTAAACCCAGATTACAGGAGGTTAGGACCCTGTCTGCTGGGAAATAATTATGAGGGCAACAGGGGTGACAAAATATTTCTTGCCTAGGATGGCAAAATACCTAGAGCCAGCCCTGGTAGTTACTAGTCTAACTTTTGTATAATCTCGTCAATTCTTCCCAGTTGTTCTAAAGAGTGTGGGTGGATTATGTAGGGAGAAGCATTCCCTCAAGTAACTTGGGCCCAAGCCCTATCATTTCCTTCTTCTTTCTTTTGCTGTTGGCATACCCCAAACGTCTTTTTATTCTTCTTAACCTCTCCAGTAGGCCTGAATACATTCTGCATTTTAGCTTTTCTGACGGCCTAGGCAAAATGGCACCCCATATTGCCACACTTAAAATGACGGCCACCACCCACGTGGTCTGGATGTCTGCCGGACCATTCAAGATGGTGGCCCCCATTGCCACCTCCAAAATGGCTGCCGCCACCCACGTGCTCAGGGAGGCGGGCGCCGGCCTGAGATTCAAACCTGTGCACCGCCTCCCTGTAGCCCTGGGCCGATTCGGAGACCCCCAGGGGGAAAAAATGGTGCCGCTCCCAAAGGGAGGACAGA
>NW_024804507.1:3474-5328 GCF_019175285.1 Sceloporus undulatus
AGGGGCCCCAGTACTTACTGTGGCCAGTGGAGCCCGCGATGGATGCTCTGGTGGCGCCTCCCGGTCTCCAACCCAAGATGGGTCGGGCAGGGGTGCGGAGCTGTGGCAGCTGAGAGGGAAGATCCCTCCTCTGGCCGGGTTCCCTTGGGCTCCTCCAACCCCTGGTCCAAGGCCAGCTGCGCACCCTCCAGAGTCAGAGCGAGTGGCAGGGGTGAGGGGTCCTCTGCAGCAGAAGGTCTTTCCATGAAGAAAGAGAAAAAACTCCCAAAGGAATCAAAAAAAGGTGAGGTCGTTCTGAGGAACAAAGAAGGTCCGCATCCTGCTAGGAGCAAGGCAGGAAACAAAACTGGACTTCCTGGGTCGCCTCTCCCAAGAGGGGGCAGGGGGGTCCTTTTGTTATTGTAATTCTGTCCCTGCCTCTAGGAGCTCATGGGAAGAGCAACCCAATTCTAAGGAGGATCTCACCTTCTCCGCTGGGAAAATGTAGTCTCTGTTAGGCTATGAAACCCATTGTGGGGGAACCTTGGGCAAGAATCACTCTCTCAGCTTCAGAGGAAGACAAAAGGAAAACTGGAAGGCACACAACACACACACACATCAGAAATGTAGTCCCCATTGGGCTATGAAACCTACTGTGGTGGAAACCTTGGGCAGCACACTCTCTCTCAGCCTCAGAAGATGGCGATGGCAAACCCCCTCTACAAAATATGTCAAGAAAACCCAATGGTAGGTCACCACAAACCCCCGTGATAGAGTCCCCAGAAAGCACACAAAGTCACGCTCTCTCAGCCTCAGAGAATGACAATGGAAAATCTCATTTGAAGAAACTTACCAAGAAAGTATGGAATATGGTGGGGAAGGAAGGGAAGGAAGAGGTGGAAAGGGAGGGAGGACATGTAGGATGCTGGCAGAGAAGGAGGGAGAGGAAGGGAAAGAAAGGAAGAGGGAGTAATGGGAGGGAGGATATGTAGGACGCCAGCAGGGATGGAAGGAGAAGATAAGGTAAGGAAGAGTGAGGAAAGGGAGAGAGGACATGTAGGACACCAGCAGGAAAGAGGGGAAGGGAAGGAAGAGTGAAGAAAAGGGAGGAGGACATGTAGGATGCAGGCAGGGAATGGGGGAGAGGAAGGGAAAGGAAGGAACAGTGAGGAAGGACATGTAGGATACTGGCAGGGATGGAGGAGAGGAAGGGAAGGGTGAGGAAAAGGAAGGAGGACATGTAGGACACCGGCAGTGAAGGAGTAAGAGGATGGGGAGGGAAGGAAAAGTGAAGAAAGGGATGAAGAGGAGGACAGAAAACGCAAACCTTGTTTGAAGGAAAATTTCCAAGTCTTGAAGACATACTGCACACATCCCGGAGGAGGAGGAGAACAAATGGTGTTCTCCAGGGGTGTTCTCTCACTGCTACCGCCGCCGCACCAAAAGCGCAAAGAGAGGCGGTGGTGGTGGCTGAGAAGGCCTCAACCCTCCCCAAGCAATGCCTCCCCCAGCGCCAACCCTCCACTACCATTGCCACAGCCGCCACCCCCACTACCACCGCTGCCCCCACCACCTGCACTGCTACAACTGCCACCCCCGCTACCGCCATTACATCCATCGTCACCGCCACCTCTGCTTTGTATGCTTTGATTGAGATTTCCTGCATGGAAACCTCTAGGGGGTTGGACTGGATGCCCCTTGTGGTCTCTTCCAACTCTATGATTCTAACCCTCCCTAAGCAACCCCCTCCCCAGGCCCAGCTCCTCAGCCACCGCCACCTCTGCCGCCACCTTTTTCTGTGCTTTTGGTGCGGTGGTGGCAGCAGTGCAGCAGCAGCAGCACTGAGGCCTAGGAAGGCCAGGTAGGCCTCACTTG
>NW_024804508.1:0-5327 GCF_019175285.1 Sceloporus undulatus
TAGCTCCTCCCTATATAGGGGCTGGTCTTTTGTTTATTGTCCCTGCCTACAGGAGCAAATAGGAGGAGCTACACCAGATTACAGGAGGACAAGACCCTCTCTGCTGGGAAATGTAACACATCTTTAAAATAAAAATGCACCCTCCATGGAAGGAAAAGGATGAGAGATCCTGGATTCTCAGAGGAAGATGGAGCTGTTTGGCTTCCCAAGGGTTAAAATGAAGGAAATGGGTTCCTAGAGAGGAAGAAAACAATGGAGGAGGAGGAGGGAACGTTGCTCTTCCAGCCAAGATCCCTTCCTTTCCCCTCTGGGTCCTGAGTGCGAATCCTCTTCTTAGGGAGGAAAGTGGGGCAGCCCTTGGGAGCCCAGGAGGGAAGGGAAGGTGAGCCTCCTGAAGGGAAAAGGACCAAAGGGGCAGAGAAGGTGAGAAGATGGCTCACCCTTTCTTTCTTTCTCTCTCTCTCTCTTTACGGCATATTTGGCCAAAGGTGTGCCCAGAGGGTCTTTGGGTGGAGAATAAGATAGATGGAGGGAGACCCCTTCGGCAGGGAAAAAAAAGGTCAAGAGGAGGGAAGAAAGAATATTGGGGTTAGGAGCCCCTTTCAGGCTCAGATGGGTCTTAATTTTATGTTAGCCTGGGCTTTTTTAGGAGGGGATAAACCCACTTCTTGGGAGGCAGAAGAGTGTCACGAAAGACTGACTGTTCATGCCCCCTTAAAAGGGAGAGAGACTTCAATGGAACCCATAAAAAGAGGCAAAGGAGGTCCCTTCCTTGCCCTACATTTTCCAAGGGCTGGGTTAGAGGGATATGTAGCTCTTTTGGACCTTTGGTCAGTGCTGTTCATGTGAGAAATCTGAATGGGAAAAGTGAGTTTCCCTGGATTCAAAACTCTCTCTGAGGAGATTGAATGCCTTTTGTTTTGTATGAAGGAGGGAGGATTACTGGATTAACATCTGTACACTCATCCTTCCACATTGGCTGGGGTTAGGGGCACAGGACCCCTGTGAATGTACAAAAACCACCAATAACAAAAACTAGGGTTTTACCTGAAATAATGCCTCTATAGAAATCTCTAGGTCCTTCAGGACAACTCTATGGGCAACATCTGCCAGACATTGACCATAGAATTGTGTTGGAGGAGCTACAAATGCCTAATGGAGTGCTCTCTCTAGGAATCTCTAGGTCCTTCAGTGTGACTCTCTTCCATGATTGAGTGCAGGAATTGAAGCCAATGGTCTATAGGTCTATTCCAGTTCTGTGATTTTATGAGGAAGAAAGCTTCCATCCCTAGTCCCAGGGAAAGGTGGAAGTGTCTGACCCAGATTCTTCCCCTCAGACAAAGTATGAGTGCAATCAAATTCAGATGAGATAAGTGTCTTTGTTGAGAGCAAACTGTCCTGCTTTAACTGAGGTGCAAACAAGGTTCAGGTATCTGGAGCCCATGAGCTCTGGTCCGAAAGAAACCAAGTTTCAGTATCAGAAAGAAGTATCGCCAATAGCAAGAGATAAAGCAGTTATCATACAGTTTTAAGATCAACAAAGCTCTTGATCAGAGCTGGGATATTTAACTTTATCCTTAGGAAAGTGGTTAGGAAAAGTAGGAATCTTAAATCCATCCAGAACAAGGTAGATATGTGAAGATCTGTGAGCCAGGAATTTTGTTACTCTCAGTAAACCACTGTGTTGCTTTATAGGTGGAGATGTCCAGCCAACATTCAGGTCTGCAGCTGTATTGAACAACAGTATTGTTCCCCTGTGCTCTTTCTGGGGCCTTGATTTTAGCCTCATAGTCCACCTGTGGGGAAGTGTTTGGGCCAGATGCCTGACCCACTCTTTCCTTGGAACTAGAGAGCATTTACTACTACTCCCAGTGACATCACTAGTGGGTGTCAACTGCACCAGGTGACACCCTAAGAGAGGGTGACACTGCTGCTCCTCTAACATCTACCTTTTGTGAAAACAGCCTGTGACATTCATTTTTGTCCCATTAAAATGCTGAAGAGATGATCTGAGTGGGGTGAGGTTCAGTGGGAGGAAAAAGGAGAGGCCCCAGTTTTTTAAAATTAAAATTTTAAAATTCAAAAATATATTTTTATTTTTTTATTTTTTTAATATATTTTTTTAAAAATCACATTTTACCAAATGTTTGGTTGAAGCATAGGAAACTATGTATACGTAAATACATTTAGTCTGTGAATATAATAGTGTAATTTAAACATACAGTTTTAATTGTGCCAGTTATTCACAACTATTACTGTTAAATTCAGTGACAATTTCTACCACTTCATGACATTAGTGCAGAAAATATTCCTAAGGATTCTGTATGGTGTGGTATGGGAGGAGGTCAATGGATCTCTCTCTGTGTGTGGAAGACACCATGACTTCCCACAACAGGTGACACCAAAGCTAGTGTTGCTACTGATTACTCGAATCCTAAACTACACTAAACTGCTGAATGAAAAAAAAAGAGCCTGGTTATTCTTCAGGCATCTGCTGAGTCTCTTCAACTGATAAAGCTGCTTCTTTTTCTGATAGGCTCATAGAATCATAGAATTGTAGAGTTGGAAGGGACCACAAGAGTCATCCAGTCCAAACATCTGCCATGCAGGAACTCTCAATCAATGCATACCTGACAGATGGCTGTCCAGCCTCTGTTTAAAGACCTCTGAGGAGGGAGGCTCCACAGTGTTCCACTGCTGAACAGTCCTTACTGTCAGATGTTCCTCTTAATGTTGAGGTGGAACATTCTGATACTTGGTGCTATATTTTTTCCCTTAAGGAGGTCGTTGTAAAAGAGGCTGGGAACTGTCCTATGGCAAAGAGTTTCTCAGACTCTGGAAAGAGAGTATGGTCCAAGAGGATTGTACAGCTGGATGATCAAAGCTTGGCTAAAATAGGTAAAAAATGATAGGGCGTTTCCAGTCTTAATCTCCCTGTCTTGAGTATGCCTGAAAGAACTGGAGGGTTTAACCGCCCTGTCTTGGAGCCCATGTGGGGAAGGGATTGGTCTCCAGTAAATGATTAGCCTCAAGTGTTCAAGGAGTTCCTCTTCAAACCAGCACTTTGAATGAACCATTATGCTAAAAAAAAAAAAAGGGGGGGGGGGTTGAGTTCTACATAGAATGAAACACCCAGCTGATGCATCTCTTGGCAAAGATACAAAACCGGCAGAAGGTGTAAGGACATATAAAGCACAGGTTCTCTGATTTGACACCTTAGGTATCCTCAGTTTTTACTCCCTTTCTGTGTGAGAAGAACTTGGGATTTGCACTATATTGCCAGCCTCCAGAGAAACCCCTGCACCTCCAGTTCGACATTTCAGTGAGCCAGCGAAAATACCAGTGAGTCCTCAGTGATATTGTCCCCTTCTGAGGGCTTCCCTGGTCAGCTGCTTTGGGAGTTAGTCTTCCTTGGCCAATTGTTCAGACATTTTTCCATAATTTCATGTACCCCATCAACCCCTTGGTCATTCTGAGTCTCCCAAAGCTGTCTTCCTTATTTGTCTTTGGTTTTGTAGGAAAACACATTAGTCAGGCAGTTTTGCCTTTTGTTTCCCTCCAGGCAAGGAAAAACAGCCATGGCCAAAATGTCACAGCTCATCTGCTCTTACTGTTGATACACTGAGAACAACTGCTGTGAGCCTAGATCAGGTAGGAGCTAAATTCCCTGGAGGCTCAAGTAGGAGTCAGGCTGGCTGTCTGGTTCCTTGCTCATCTCTCTGGGCCAGGCAGAATTACTCCTTTTTCCTTTCTTTCAGTGAAAGTAGTTCGGTAAGGTGGCTCTGAGTACTTTTATGCAAAAAATTAAATCACATTTGGCAACAGTAAGCTTTTTCCTGTTTAGGTAACAGGTGTCATTTTTTTTTCGAGGTCACCTTTGAGGAAGTGGCTGTGCATTTCAGCGAGGAGGAATGGTGCTTTCTGGACCCAGAACAAATGGCTCTGCATAAGGAAGTCATGGAGGAGAATTTGGAGACTGTGGCCTCCCTGGGTAATGCTCCCTTCTTGTCATGCTAGATCAAATTAGTTTGCAAGAGATAGTAAAATACCGTGTTCCTTCCTGCCATCATGTTGCATTTCAGCAGTCTACATTGTCCCTTTCCCGGTTGGATGGTTCCAGGGATGTCTCCACAGGAAGTACTAAGCTGGCAGACCTTGGCCAAGGCTACAGTGCATGATTTTAGATACAAGTGTGATGTCACGCTAACAACACTGTGTGGGGTATGCTCTCAAAGAGCCTACTCTATCTCTCCTATGGTTTGGTTTGGTTACTTCTAACCACCAATAAAAATGAAACTTAATTTTCTAAGGAGCAGCCATCTTTTGCTTATTTGATGCCATGAAATAGAATCATAAATTGGAGAAGAGCACACAAGGTGTATTGGTGATCACATGTTTAGAAGTTGACATCATGTCTCTTCTCAATCTTCTCTTCTCCAAGCTAAATGTACCCAGCTCCCAAAGCCGTTTCTCATAGGGCTTGTTTTCCAGATGTAGTTTTCAGGTTGCTAACTGAAATGTGAGGTAATGAATTTAGAAACAGCTTAAGGACATGTATATGTTGAGATTACATTAGAAAAGGTTGAAATAAAATGTGACAACCATCTTTAAATATCTGAAGGGAGATTATGTAGAATAGGGGTTCCCAACCTTTTTGAATTTCAGATCCCTTTTTAGAATCAATTTTTATGGCAAACCCCCTAAGAGGCGTACCTCTATGTCTTGCAAGTTAATGGTGCTTAAGAATGGTGTGTTTTTGTTTCTTATTTTTAAATTTCATTCTGTTTTTATTTCTTTCATTTTCCTGGAGCGGCTGCAGAGCACTTGGGAATTACAAACAGAGCCCTAAGGGCTCCTCAGAGCATAGGTTGGGAACTGCTGAAGAACTTGTTTTCTCAAATTACTGGTCATGAAAGAAGAGTTTGTTTATTGAGGATTTGCTGTAGCAGCTGTGTGTTCCATTTCAGTCCTCTTTCCTCATTATTTTTAGGAGGACGACGATATATCTCATCTGTTAGTCTATTCGCAGCAAACCCAGCTGAGCTTGGTTGAGAGAGGATGGAGTTTATCTAGGGTTGCCATAAGTGAGGACCTCCAAACCGGGACAAATGTAGGACAAATGCAGGACAACATTTTCAAATGTAGGACACATTTTTTAAAATGGAGGACACGCAAAAACATTGAGGCTTTTTTAGAAATGTTCATATAAATGCATGTTTCTTAGGCATGATAAAAATGGAGGACATTTTGACATTATTCGTAGACAGATCACGGAAATGTACTTCCCTTTCTGGCCACCCCCCTCTCCCCATTCCAAACAGCACATT
>NW_024804509.1:0-5325 GCF_019175285.1 Sceloporus undulatus
AAGGAATTTCTGGCTCCAGAGGATTCCCTCTCTGAATCTGAGAAACCGGTGGCTGAAGGAAATGAGTCTCCCACCTCAGCAGAACTTGACAGAAGCTGAAGAGATAAATACAGAGACACACACACACATCCTTTGAGTTCTGGCAAAAGGAGAATAAAGATCTTTGTAGAAACCACCTGTTAAATGGAAGCTGCTGATTATCAGGCGCCTGACATCCAGAGGCAGCCACCATTAAATCTGCTAGCAGCTGTAGGAAATAATTGTCCACACCATTTAGCTTCTGCCACTAGCCATGCTCTTGGTATTCCTGCATTTCCTGGAATTCTTGACCCCAGGACTAGCTATGTTTACGAACTCCTTACCTCTTTTTGGCTTTGAATATTTCAAATTGTAGAGTACTGTACATGTTGGGGGGAAATCTAGCTTTGTGCAGGGCCTAGGGCACCAAACTGCAGGGGGCGCCAGAGAAAGAGAGTGTGTCTGGAGCCTGAGGATCACAGAATCAGCCAAGCAGAGCAGCCAGAAGCACTGCCAGCCTATTATTAAATTAATATATTAATTTAATAATAATAATAATAATAATAATAATAATAGATTACTACTAATAATGAATGAATAATTTATTATGGCACGTGGCCAGCTTGTAAAAATAATAATAATAATAATAATTTACAAATATTGCAGGACATTTGAATATATCATGTTCTATCAATAGTACAAGAATGCATTTCTATACATAACTTAAAACCCTAAATCTTTGAACTACAAGTTTCCCAAAAAGGTTTAACAGTCCACTTAAAATAATGGCTTTAGCATAACCATTGAGTAGCTGTATTCTGGTCGAATATCTCAAGAGCGAGGGTGTATATAATGTTTTATACAGAATACATACTAACAGATGGCGGGATTATAGTGGCAACCCAGTCAACCACTTCAGATTTCCAAAATAATTCAAATATACCAGGACAGTCAAGCTAAATATAATAGGAAAAGCACCATATACAATCATATTAACTATGCAGGAGAATTGTATAGAAATATGGTAGCCAAAGTTCTTCCGGCTTCTCCATTTATGGAGTATAAGACTGAATGACATTTGTGGTTTTGTAAATCGATGTCTTTAATGTGCTGGGCAATAGCTGTTTTTGCTTTATTTTAACCTAACATTGGTGGGTTACAGATGGGCAAAAAGGGGTGTGTTCATGACGTCATGAAGGTATAGCCTTTAGACAGCCTTTACCTGAATGCCGCCATGAACGCGCAGCCTGCACGCCCCAAGCGGGAAGAAGTGGCATTACAAAGGTGCCGCTTTTTTCCGCTTCTTTTCTATGTACTGCGCAACTGCACATCTCCATCTGTAAGCTGCTGCACCTGTACGCCACAATTGTCATGCTGCAAATTTAAGTTGCCCATTTAAAGGCTCCGAGTCAGCTGCATTGCATAATGAGTCGGGGTCCTGGAACATGCGCAGTTTGCACCGAGGCTCTAATTAGAGCGTCAGATGCCATGCAGATGTGGAAGCTGCAGCACAGCTGCACTCTATTTTAATGCTCGTAACCCTAACCCTAGAGCAACATGTACGCATGCGCTGCTAGAATTGTGGAAAGTTTGGAATTTAAAGTGAACCCCTACACACATTCCTGCGCCATTTTCACCTAACAATAAAAAAATGCTAAAACTTTAAATATTTACATATGTACAAGGGAGGTGATGGGGGATGGCAGGGGGACAGCGGTGGCAGCGGCGACAGCTATGGCTGTGCATTGCAGATTCAGCAAGAGTGCGGGGACCAAAGGAGAGGAGGCATCCATGATGCTGGTGACTCTGGCAACTGCAAGCGGACAAGGATGCCAACACCAGCTGATCACCAGCTGGCAGAAGGCCACCTTTGTTCTTGCCAGGGCGGGGGAAAAAGTTTAAAGGGGCCTGGGTGCTTTAAATGTGCACATACGCTTTCTGCCGCCGGTGCTGACTGCCGCAGCTGCGCTGCTGCGCATCCGCCAGCCGGCAAAAGAAAAAAGCCGCGTTTTTGGCCGCCCGTGCGGAAGCTGCCTCTCTCCTTGCAGCGTCCTGTGAGGTGGCGGTATAGAAGCTGCGGGTAAGAAACGGCCTCAGGTGAGGCGTCTTCACTACCCCCAGCATGGAAGCCCCATCCACCTTAGCCACGCCCCCGGGGCGGGTGATCTGGAGGCTCCATATTCAGGGGAAGACACCTTCAAGGCGTCTTCCCCTGCCCATCTGTAACCCGCCACTGGTTGATTTTTAATGACTCGTTCGTACAATGATTTGGAAGGGCTCTCAGTAGTCTATTGAGTCCCACTCTAATGAATGATAAAAGCACTGTATCATCAGAATATGATGAAATTGATAAGGGTCAGTTTGACAAGGATGGATGGCGCTAAGGTATTTCCGTCAGGGACCTGATCAAAGAGTTTCTATAGATATTAAAGAGAGTTGTCACTAATGCACAGCCTGCCTTAGACCATTGTATATAGGGATAGATCTCGTTCAATTACCATTACTGTTACATCTCACTGCTAAGCGTGAATCCTCATGCAGTTAACAGGCGCCTGTAAATGTTGGCAGCATCAAGCTTTCCCCGTAGTTTGTCTCTTGGGGTTCTCTCCCACCTATAGAAGTATATTTTTTCCAATTACATGTTGGAGAACCAGAGAGTGGTCAGTGGAGACCTTCCAGCCTCAGACTACTACTACTAATAAATACTACCACCACTACTACTAATAGTAACAATAAATACTACTACTACTACTACTAAGGCTGGCTGTGGCCAAGGCACTTTGGGTGCTGGAGTGGAGGAGGAGGAGGAAGAAGAGACCTGGAAGTGGCAGTTGCAGTTGTGGGGTAGACACCCATCCACCTCTTACTTGTCTGGGTCTTCTCCTCTTCCTAGCCCATCGGATCCCTTGGCATCATGGACTGGCATGGGGACGGAGAGAGCGGAAGGGGAGGAGGCACAGGAGCCCCTGCTGCCCATGGAAAGGGGTACCTGCCATTGGGGCCTCAGTGGTCAAGGAGGACGGGGCTGGAAGGGAGGCGTTCGAGGCGCCTGCTAGGAGACCCAGAAGAAGCTGGGGCTGGCAGTGATCCAATTTAGTATTATTATTCATTAGTATTGTTATTAAGCTAGTATTAGTAGTAGTAAAGTGGACCCTTGTTATATGCTGGGATTTGGTTCCAAGATTCCCCCATGGATGCTCCAGTCCCATTAAATATAATGGCAGTGCAAAATGGTGTCCCTTATAAAAAATGGAAAATCAAGGTTTGATATTAAAAAATTATACTTTTCTTTGAACATTTTCAAACCGTGGATGCTTGAATCCGTGTATAAAAACTCAGTGTATAAGAAGGGCCAACTGTATTAGTATTTATTGTTATTAGTAGTAATCTTTTATTAGTAGTATATTATTATCATTATTAATTATTATCAAGCTATTATTAGTATTAGTATTTATTATTAGTAGTAGTAATATTTTATTAATAATATTTTATTAGTAGTAGTAGTAATCTTTTATTATTATTAAGCTATTACTAGTAGCAGTACTTAGAAGTAGTACTAGCACTGCTTTTTTATTAATTATATATTATTAGTGTTTATTATTATTAAGCTATTATTATTATTATTAGTAATCTATTATTATTACTATTATTAATCTTAAATATTACAAATGTCTGTTATCCACAAAGATCAAAGAGGTTTCATCCCTAAAAGGCAGCTGAAAGACATCAGACAATCCTGAATTTAATTGACTATCATGAACTACAAAATAAAAAAAACCCTAACTAAATAATAATAATAATAATAATAATAATAATAATAATAATAGGCTTTATTTATATACCGCCCAATCACTGGGAATTCGAGCAGTTTACAACAGAGGGGATAATAAACAGTTTCCTGTCCTCAGGCTTACAATCTAAAAGACACGACACAAAAGGAGAAGGGAATGGTGAGGGGGGAGGGGATCAGGTCCAGCATTCTTCTCTCCCTCAACGGCCAAAAGATGACAGTTATGAAGGGAGGGCGCTCTATCTTCAGGCTAGCCCCTGATGACGCTGGGCCAGCCTATTCTCTCCCTCACCAGCCGAAAGATGACAGTTATGGAGGGAGGGCGCTCTATCTTCAGGCTAGCCCCTGATGACGCTTGGCCAGCCTGTTCTCTCCCTCAACGGCCAAAAGATGACAGTTTATGGAGAGGGCGCTCTATCTTCAGGCTAGCCCCTGATGACGCTGGGCCAGCCTATTCTCTCCCTCACAGGCCAAAAGATGACAGTTATGAAGGGAGGGCGCTCTATCTTCAGGCTAGCCCCTGATGACACTGGGCCAGCCTATTCTCTCCCTCACAGGCCAAAAGATGACAGTTTTGAAGGGAGGGCGCTCTATCTTCAGGCTAGCCCCTGATGACACTTGGCCAGCCTATTCTCTCCCTCAACGGCCGAAAGATGACAGTTATGGAGGAAGGAGTTTTTTATGGAGGGAGGAGATTATTATTATATTAATAACAACTAATACTAAAATGGATCACTGCTGGCCCAGTTTCCTCTGGGTCTCCTCGCAGGCGCCTTGAATGCCTCCCTTCCAGCCCTATCCTCCTTGACCATTGAGGCCTCAACGGCAGGCACCCCCTTCCCTGGGCAGCAGGGACTCCTGTGCCTCTTCCCTTTCTGCTCCTTCTCCTCCCTTTGTATCCATGCCAGTCCCTGGTGCCAAGGGGAACGATGGGCAAGGCAGAGGAGAAGACCCAGGCAAGCGTGTGGGAGCAAGAGGTGGACGGTGTCTGCCCCACGACTGCCTCCTCCTTTGCTCTCCAGCACCAGCAGGGCCTTGGCTTCCTGAGGCTCTCTGCAGGCCAGCCTGATGATTCTAGTAGTAGTAGTAGTAGTAGTAGTAGTGGGGGAAATGACATTGTCCCCTGAGATGGGAGCATTGCTGGGCTGTCGCCCTCTTTGTCCCTGTGAATGGTCCTAGGAGAAGCGTCCACTGAACCTCAAGAGATAACTGGGAGGGACCTGCAGGTGGCTTCTGGGGGCTTCTTCTGGAGGCTTTTCCTCCTTCTGTCCCCATGCCAGTCCCTGGTGCCAAAGGGTCCGATGGGCAGGGAAGAGGAGAATTTGACCCGGTGAATGGTCCTAGGAGAAGGGTCCACTGATCCTCCAGGGATTCCTAAGAGGCACCTCTCCCCTCGGCCAGGCATTAAGGCTTATACAGCCCATGTTTCTTCCCTGCGGGAGCGCTGACATCGTATGCCTGGAAAAGAACAGAGAAAACAAAGATGCTTTTGACTTCCCCTTTGAAGCCCATGGGTT
>NW_024804510.1:0-5323 GCF_019175285.1 Sceloporus undulatus
ATATTTTTATTTTTATTGTGAATCCCTTGTATTCCTTGAATTGCACATATACACAGGACAGTGCTTGCATGATGAGGAAGCTTAATGTACATTGAATTCATTTCATATGGTAACTTGAAAAGAAAGTACAGCCATTAATAAAATAATAATAAAAGTTTTATTTTTATACCGCCCTTCTTGCAATCAGGGCGGTGCACAACAAATCAAACAATTACAAATACAATTACAAATACAATAAAAACACAGTTAAAACCCACATTAAAAGCCCATTCTGGCCAGCTTGCCACTGCTGTCGGGGGGGGGGGGGGGGGAGACTAACTGGAACTTGTGTCCGGGAATGCTAACTGGAACAGGAAGGTCTTTAATTCCTTCCTGAACTGGGCCAGGGAGGTGGCCGAGCGGAGCTCTATGGGCAGCGTATTCCAAAAGGGTCGGGGCCGAGATGGTAAACTTCCTCCTTGATGTGGAGGCTAGTCTTGCCCCTGGGACCCTCAGTAGCTGCTGCCCAGATGTTCTGAGGGTGCGGGGCGGATTGTATGGGTACTGACAGTACAGTATTTAGGTACTGACAGTATTTCATGCTCATGTCCTAATTAAGTATCTCTCTTCCAGTCTAACATACTAATGCTCCAATCTGAGCTTTAGCATACCCATAATGCACAAGTGGCTTGCAATTCAGTTTATTACAGTGAAGATCTCCACAGCAACAGCAAGGAATGACAATGAAAAATTGTCTTGTGCAAAATGGCAATGTGGTTTTAAAACAGGACTATGTGAAAGAGAGGGATTTTAAAAGTTTACTGAGTAACAGTAAAGGCTTGATTACTTTTCATGACTGGTATCATTATATAATCCCTTTTAGGTCATCTTTAAACTTTAAACTCTTGGAGTTTAAAACAAGAAACTGTGATTATAGTGACAACGTAGTTTTCATACAAAAGGAAGAGAAATTTGAGCAATACATTTATACATTCTGTGAACACCTCAAGTTTTATATATTTTCTGACACATGCAAAATTTGGCAGTTTCTCAAACATTAGGTGAGAAAATTGTTCTGACAAAGTTTTACTACTTGCAGGAGACAATCCTCTATAGATTTTATATATATTAAGAAGAAAGTACTATTAAAATAAATTATACATGTTTTAATGTTATATCTTTAAGATTGATGTCTTAGCCAAGTAGTAAACTCCTGTATCATGGGAAACACCTTTTATTTGAAAGAACAAAGAATCTTATGGTACCTTAAAAATTGCAAGTTTTATTTTGCTTTTGCTTTCATGGACTGATGCCTACCTCACCAAATCTATTCAGTAACAGAAAATGAAAGGTGATACAAAATAAAACTTTCTACTCTTTAAGTTGTCTTTGTGGGGTTAGTGTTGATGAGCAATAAACACACAAAGACCATCGGAGAGAAATTTGCCACAACCTTTATTGACCAAAGCTGAAAAATGTTGGCATAGCATGAGGCAGAGATCCAGGCATCATGTAACCCTCCTGTTACATGATGATCCAACTCCCCAGTCCACTTGCCAGGGAGAGAACTGGTGGGGTGACAGATTCGAAGCCACATGGGTGCACAGCCTCTATGTGGTTTCTGCCATTTGGGAATGAGACTGGCCCCTGAGCTTGGTCCGACCCTGTATACCTGCACTCCCATGGTCCCTTAAGGGAACCCCCTAGAGATTCTGGGTGAGGTAACTCTCCAGCCTATGAAACTGGATCTTGCATTATGTCACACTGCCACCAGAGGCAGATATTCCATCCCAGCCTCTGCCTCCTGCCACCCTATCTCAGCTATAACCGCTGGTAAATCCCCTAGCAGATCCCGTATGACTTGTATCCTGCCCACAGTTCAACAAGAACAGCCCATATGGGCAGTACAAGGCATTTAAACTGTGTGATATGTCACTGTACTAATACATCTACCCATATGGAAATGTATGGAATGGACAGTACCTTTCATTTGCTTTATAAACATATTATACTGATAAAGTATAACAGTGTCTGTAGAATTCAGTGGCTAAAAATAAAGGTTTTAACCACTGTCCTTAAAAATTGAATTTTGCTAATTAATTCTGATAAAGAACAAATTTGATTTATCATAAACAGTGCAATTTGTGGCACATGAACCAAGTTCTGAAATATTTTTCATAAAAATGGTAATTAAAATTAAAAATGAACATGCCACTTTGTAAATAAATATTTCAAATTGTGTACTGTAATTTCCATCATGCATATATTATGAAATATTCCCGATTCATATGAAAATTAAAATTAGTGGAAGAAATATACTATACACATTTGTGTATAGAAATTGTGCAGCCTTCAGGATATAAGGCTACAAATATTTATTATGTTGTATGAAATAAGACATGTTATTCATTTTTGATTGTTCTAGTAGATAAATATAAGCTAAATGTTGAGATCCCAAGCATATTGTAGGAGTGAATTATTATTGCCTATCATTTGAAGCAGAGAGCAAGGGTGATATTCTCACCCAGGTTGTCTTTATAACTCTGCTGCTATAGATGGAAGAAAGCAAGCTGGCACAAATGAAATGGTTTAAGACACATCAGGAAGAAGAGCCTGCTTTACATTTTAGCTACTGTGAGGTTAGTTGAGTCATTATGCAAAACATTACTTGTTATTTTGAGTCCTTGCTGGGTCAAAGTAAAATATCACAGTTTCCTAAAGTTCTACCAGCCTGTGCATAGACTACTCCCACTTTCTGTCTGCACAGTTTTATAGTGACCTTATCACAACTTTGCTTTTCAGTATCAACTATATCTCTACCTTATTTTATCAATTTATTACTTACACTTCTTTCCCACTTTCTGCTAATGATTTCCAGGTAACATACATAGTTTCTATCTTTTTCATAACTGTGCTCAGAGGTAGTGCATGCACACACAAACATACACTTCATCCAATAAGTTTCATGGCTCAGGTCTAGAATTTGGATCTTCCAAGGCCCAGTCTGTCACTCTAACCATTTTACCACACTGGACTTTCAACTATATCTCTGCCCCTCAATTGTTTCAAAGTCAGTTGTCAAAAGCAGAACTACTGATCTTTCCTCCTAAATCTTCCTTTTCTTGATTAAATTCTGTCTGTTCACAGCATCACTAAGCGTTCTATTGACTACGTATATGAAGCTTTGATTCCCTCTAGCTCTTTGTTTTTAATTGCTCAGCAGATAACATTGCCTCCTCTGCATAACATTGTGGGAATCCAGTCTTTCTTTTTTCATTTTCTTAATTAATACTTTGGTTTTATTCTCTGGTCGTCTCCTAGACAATAATTTTAGGACACGATCTGGGCTTATCTGCCTGGCCCCATGCCGTGATGTTCTGGTGATGTGCTTTCAAGTGGCTGCTCCCATGCTTTGGAACTCCCTCCCTAGAGAGGTCAAGATGGCCCCATCTCTGCTCTTCTTTGAGGGGGCAGGTGAAAACATTTTTGTGCTATCAGGCTTTTTAAATCTGACAAGTGTTGAACTTTTAAATGCTGTGCAAGTCAGACCAAGGTTTGTATATAGCTTTTAATACATTTTAATATTTTTAATGTATAATTTAAAAAAACTTTGAAAATTGTTTTTTAAAAATTTATATTTATAATGCTTTGTATTGTTTTTAAATTGTACTAGTTTAAAATTGATGTTAGCTGCCTTGAGTAGAAAGTAGGGATGTTGGGAGAATGGCGTGCTTTAAGTAAATTATTATTCAAGTCACCTGCCAATTTATGGCAACCCAACAAATTCCATAGGGTCTTCTTAGGCAAGGAATGCTCAGAGGTAGTTCTGCTGGTTCCTTCCTCTGCAATATAGTCTACAGCACCTGGTATACAGCATGGCAAATTCATACAATGAATCATAATTATTAGCTTAAACACCACAGTCTATGCCATAGCAGGTGCAATGTGGCAAGCATATACAAGCAGAGAAGAGGAAATGAAGGAGGGTGGGGAAGAGGTTTGTGTCGGCTGAGTTAGTCTTTTCCCTTACTATTACTGCTCTCAGGTTGCAAAGAAAAATAATCTGGAATTCAGTTCCACCCTCCTCAAGTTAATACTTCCACACCTTCCATTGTGCAAATTTGTTTTTTATGCTGTGCAAGTTTTGAGGCTGTTCCCCCTGCATATTTGTTTTGGCAGTAGAAACAGGAAGCAGATGCAATTCTTTGGTTTAAGTGCCTTTTGTCCTTTCTATTGTCTATATTTTGTTCTGTGAAGACCCTCTCCAACACTTTTATCTGTACAAAATGTCAATATAGTTGTCATTTCCTGAACATTTATATCAGTATGACAGCTGTCTCAGCATGATACAATTTTATGCTGCAGGGCTGCTCATGGAAATATGTCATGATCACGTAATCAGGGCTAATTGTATAGGCCTTTTCAGCAGAAATGACATCTTGCCAGAGGCAGGGTTCCAAATTCATTGAGAAAAGACCCCTGTAATTGGTGCCACACTTGTGGTCATATTATTTATATGTGCTAAGTGATGTTATGGATTTTTTTTGGGGGGATTAAAGTCATATGATCATGTATATCCCGTGTTGTACAGGTTATAAAGCAAGGATCTGTTGGGAGGTGAGTGAGAGCTGAGTCTGTCAGGATTAGTAATTAGTTATTGAGGTAGAGGAGTTGAGTAGATAAGTTAGATAGAGGAGAGTTAGAGTCAGTTAGGATATCAATGAGTAATGTGGTCAACTAGGGAGCTTATCACATTACTAATAAGCCTGATTTACCCCTTCTGAGTTACATTCGAATTCGGGATGCAACCAGGTATTATTTCATGGAGTTTGCCACTGTTGCCGCCTCCCGATTGCATCCAGGCAAAAATCCGGCTAAAATCCACCCTCATCTGGCCAATCTGCAAAGCCAGGAAGCTCCTGAAAGTGAAAATCAGCTGGTTGAGGGGGGATTTTAGCTGGATTTTTGCCTGGATGCAGTCAGGAGGCAGAAACGGCAGCAAAATCCACGTGATAATACCTGTCTGCACCACAAATTCGAACGTAACTCAGAAGAGGTAAATCGGATTTATTGGTAACGCAATAAGCTCCTAGGACTGACACAAAGATATGATGAAAAGCAGATGAAGGGCCCTCCCTCCATCCCAACTGCCACTGCTGTGGCCTCAGAGGGAGAGAAGAGGCAGCTTCAGCTGGATTTAATCCCCACCCTCACTGCCATCTCCTTTCCTTGTGTGCTGTGTCTGCAGGTTATAAGCCTCAGGACAGGGAACTGTTTTTTC
This sequence comes from Sceloporus undulatus, assembly GCF_019175285.1. Classification (NCBI taxonomy): domain Eukaryota; kingdom Metazoa; phylum Chordata; class Lepidosauria; order Squamata; family Phrynosomatidae; genus Sceloporus; species Sceloporus undulatus. The sequence continues at coordinate 5,261 of NW_024804510.1, forward strand.
TTGCTCTTTTTCTTGTAAAGTATACAGTGTACCATGTAAAGTGATAACACTCTATAAACAAAT
>NW_024804511.1:0-5321 GCF_019175285.1 Sceloporus undulatus
TATTATTATTATTATTATTATTATTATTATTATTATTATTATTATTATTATTATTAACAACCCCTAAATGTCCTGGTTTGTATTCCTGGGGGGTATTGCTTACCTCAGGTTGTGAAGAGAGAGGAAGGTGCAGGCTTGTTCTTCGCTGTTGCAGAGGGTAGGACCAGTTCAAATGGTTAAGTTATAGGAGGGTCGATTTCAACTGAACATTAAAGGGAACTGTTCTCTATTATTTTATTTCTTAATTTTAAATCCTTTAAAATCTTAATAAAATGTCTAAAAATGGAATACAGAGCATGTCTAGACAGATGATGGGATTTGTAGGCTTTGTAGAGAGAAGCATTCTTCTTACCCTAAACACATTTCTGTCTTCTTAAAACTGTATCAATATTCATGGGGAACCAGCACAGTGTAGTGGCTTAAGTATTGTCATGTGACTCTGGAGACAAGGGTTCAAATCCCTGCTCAGTGATGAAGGCTCACTGGATGACTTTGGGTAGGTCATGTTCTGTCAGTCTCAAAAAAAAGGGAAAGACAAACGCCCTCTGAACAAATCTTGCCAAGAAAACGCTGATAGCTTCACTTTAAGGTAGCCATAAGTTGGATTTTGTGGTGATTTTCATAAGATAGAGGGAATATATGCAGAGCAAGTAATTCCAGTATTGCACAATGGTGAAATGATGGTTCTTATTTGCAGGACTCTGTTTCTACATTTAGATAGCTACAATATTTTGCCAATACTATACAGTTTGAAATTTAGATAGATGCACAATGAATATTGATATTCTAATATTTCTTGTTGTCGAAACAGGTAGTGAGCCAGTGCCTCTCCACATTACCGTCACGAAGTCAGTGCATAGATATTGTACAAAGTGGCATTTGTAAATACCTGGTAGGTGGTGATTTTAAATCTGTTCCATATTTGCTCTGTTAATGTTTGTTACTGTTTGGATCCAGATGTTGACAGTAGTGATTGAACTGTACCCCAGTTTTTTTTAAAAAAAAGGTGTATGAAGGTAGGTAGGTAGGAAGGTAAGTGATAGTAAGATTCATATCTTAAACCTTGCAATACAAATATAGTCAATATTCATCCCTAATTTTTTTCCAACTCATACACAATACAGAAATGTTTCACTACTCTTGTGAAAATCTTAATCCCAGATTTTAAAAATCTTATAACTGGCATTTCTTTAAGGAAAAGTCAAGTTTCCTAATACCAAGTAGCTTTAAATTAACAACAAAAAAGTAAACAAATTAGAATACCAACATGCCCACCCATCAAGAGCTGCAAGATTTTTTTTACTTAGCAGTCAGCCATCATCAAAAGTCTTCCCCCAAATTTACATGTTCATCAAATGGCAGACTTTGAACAGGCTTATTTATTTATGGTATTTTTATTTCCTCTCCACTGCCGCTGCCGCCACACTTCTTCCTCTTCCCCCACCTCTGCCCTTCCTCTTCTTTCCTCCTCCTCCTTCTCTCATTCACCTCTCCGCCGCTGCCCTCCCTCCCTCCCTCCCTTTTTTTCCCTGCTGCTGCTGCTGCTGCCGCCGGAGCCCCCCCCCCTCTTTCTCCCCCCCCCCCCCCCCCCCCCCCCCCCCCCTGTTCCTTTTTCCCCCCCCCCCCCCCCGCCCCGGGCTTGCCATCCACAGATAGCAAGTCCGCGGAGAAGGAGGACCCATTGTAAAAGCAATTAAAACAGTACAAAGATATATTTTCTTAAAATATTCCTCAAAAAACTTTTTTAAACAGTGTAAAAACATTCTTAAATTAAAATTTAGAAGCAGTTTAAACAGAGCAGTTTGAAACATCAAAGGCCATATGGAGCTGCACTGTTTTGGCTGCCTGCTGAAAGCTCAAAGGAGATGGGGCCAGCCAAACTTCCTTGGGTAGGGGAGTTCCACAGTCGTCGTACTGCTACGGAGAAAGCCTAGTTGTGTACATGCCAACCTAACCTCTTGAGTTGGTGGGACACACAAGGATACCGTGTCAAATGTTGCTGAAAGATCCAGGAGGACCACCATGTTTGCAGTCCCCCTGTTGATTTTCCAGTATACATCACCCAGCAAGGCTATTTATGTCCCATAACTAAGCCCAAACCCAGATTGGAATGATTTCAAGTAATCCATTTGATCCAAGAAAGCCTGGAGGTGTGTTGCCACCATTCTCTCAAATACAGTCAGCCCTCCTTATCCATGGATTTTTTATCCACAGATTCAATCATCCACACTTTGAAAATATTTTTAAAATATATACATTCCAAAAATCAAACTCTGATTTTGCCATTTTATACATTACTGTGCAATTGTCTATAATGAGACTTGTCTATAATAATATCAACAGGGGGTATCAGCGGATATGAGGGGCCCACTGTACAGGAAAAACATGCAGTGATAGCTCTGTTCACTATGCAGGAAAACAAAATTCAAATTCCATGAAGCAACAATACTTTTAGTGGGCCAAATCAAAAGCAGAAACTACACTGTACAAGCTTTTGATACTACATTGATCCAATACACATTTTTTTTAAATTGATGTTTATTGCAGTTTTTATAACACAAAATGAGAAAAAGAAATGGATTTATACACTCTCTGATTTCGTATTAAGTATATCCCAAAAAAAAAAAAAAAATCCTACAAGAAAAGGAACAAATTCCAAATTGATCATAGTATATGGACAAAGACGAGAGATTTGAAGGGCACTTTATCTAAACTAACCGATTTTCTCCCTGTTGAACTACTTATTCCAAAACACCCCTTAATATTTCCTCCCCTCTCCAATACAGGGAGAGGTGGGATATAAATAAATAAAGGTCACGTGAGAGGGGCGCCTATGGCCGAGGAAGCCTGCCGGGCGGCAGGAAAGAGTGGGAGGCCGCCGCGGCAAGGCGAGGGAGGTCCTGGCCGGCCCAGCTGAGGGCGCGGGGGAAGTTCCGGAAGCGTAGCGGCGCGTCGAGGGGCGCCCGAGGGAGGCCATGTCCATGGAGGACCCCTTCTTCGTGGTGAAAGGGCTAAACATCCCCAGCTCCCTAAGGCGTTCCTCATAGGGCTTCATGGTTTCCAGACACGCCCCCTTTTGGCCTCCACGCCGGGACACCGCCGCCGCTGCTGCCGCCGCTGCCGCCGTCAGGACTGCACCCCTTTGCCGGGCGGCCTCCTCCCAGGGTGTCGGAGGTGCGCATCTGCGCACCGCCCCGGGAGTGCCGCCCACGGACTTGGGGAACACCGCAGTTGCGGAACTGCGCAGTTGTGCAGTTCCCGTCGGGCACGGGAGGCTTGGGTTAGCCTGGGAGCATGAGGATGCCTTTAGTGGCTGCCCTCTGCTCCCTTAGCCGCCATAGAGGGTTGGGGGGAGGTTAGGGATACGGGGGATGCCTGGGCCGGGGATGACATCTTGGAGGGCGGAGCTCCCATTGAGGTTGTGGGGGGCAGGGGGAGGTATGGCGGTGGGAGAAGGGGCTTGCGTTCCAGGGGAAGGCGGGATCGATGTGTTATATCTATCTCACCTTCCTGCCCCCCTCCCATCCTGAAGGACCTGAGGGTCACTCCGACCGTGCCACAAACCCTGTCGCTGCTCCTGTGCAATGCCAGGTCGATTAATAACAAGACCCACATCCTCCAGGACCTACTGGAGGACTCGAAGTGTGACCTGGCTTGCATTACTGAGACCTGGCTGGGGCCTGAAGGGGATGCTGTGTGGGCTCAGGCCCTGCCTGCTGGGTACTCGGTGAAGGACCAGCGCAGGTTAGGTGGGCGGGGGGGGTGTGGCCTTGGTACATAGGAACACCGTATCCCTCACCAGGAACCACATCCGACAGACTACCTATATTGAGTGTATTTACCTGACCCTAAAGGCGAGGGACAGTCTAGGGATTCTGTTAGTGTATCGGCCACCCCGTGCATTAGTGGACTCCCTTAACGAGCTGACACAGCTGATCGCTGAGCTGATGCTGGAGACGCCCAGGCTTCTTGTCCTGGGTGACTTCAACATCTCCCTCACGGCCAGCCATGTTCCACCCGGTGCGGCTCGGGAATTCATGGAGACCATGACGGCCATGGGCCTGTCCCAGCTGATACAGGGTCCAACGCATTGTGCGGGTAACACTCTCGATATGGTCTTCTGTTCGGATGCGGAAAATCCGTGGGTGGAAATAGCTAATATTTCCCCCCTGTCATGGACGGATCATTTCCTGGTAGAGGCGAAAATCAAGGCTTCTACCCAGATCCCCCCCGGGGGTGGCGGACCTGTTAGGATGGTCCACCCTCGAGGGCTGATGGAACCCGAGAGGTTCCAAGAAGCCCTAGAGGGGCTCGCGGTTGGAAATGACGGCGACTCTGTTGATGCCCTCACTGGTATCTGGAATACCGGTCTTTCCGGGGCTATACACAGGATCGCTCCCAAGCGCCCTCTCAGGCCCGCTTCCAAACGTAAGCCCTGGTATACGGAAGATCTCCGGGCGAGGAAGCGGGTTCTGCGACGGCTAGAGTACCGTTGGCGGAAACACCTTCGCTTCGACGACAAGACTCTCCTAGACCAACTGTTAAAGGACTACGGAGAGGCAATACGAGCAACAAAGAATTCATTCTATGGTGCTCGTATTGCGTCCGCGGAGTCGCGTCTGGCAGAGTTGTTCAGGGTGGTTAGGGAGCTAACTCAGCTCCCTCCCGCTCTGAACCAGATCCTTGAACCTTCTAAGGCCTGCTGTGACTTGTTTAACGACTTTTTTGCGGATAAAACCTCTCGTATAAGCGAAGGTCTGAACGCTGACGTTATAGCAGATCCTAGGGTAGAAGTGTCCAGAGCCTCCGTGGACTATGTTAAACTGGATCAGTTTGAGTTGGTGAGTACCGAGGATGTGGACAAGATCCTCGGAAGTGTTCGGAAAACGACCTGCTCTCTCGATCCCTGTCCCTCGTGGTTAGCGGCCCAGGGGGGACCGGCGGTAACGTCATTGTTACGCCGGATAATTAATACATCTTTGAGGGATGGGCAATTTCCATCGGATCTCAAATTGGCCATTGTAAAACCGATCCTAAAAAAGCCCTCCCTCGACCCCCTGGTTCATAATAATTATCGGCCAGTCTCGCTGCTACCATTTTTGGGAAAGGTGATCGAGAGAGCGGTTGCGATCCAGCTTCAGGCGGTCTTGGATGAAACGGATTATCTGGACCCATTTCAAACTGGCTTCCGGGCGGGCTACGGGGTTGAGACGGCCATGGTCGCCTTGGTCGATGATCTCCGTCTGGGCATCGACAGGGGAAGCGTGTCCCTGCTGGTGCTCTTGGACATCTCAGCGGCTTTCGATACCATAGACCATGGT
>NW_024804512.1:0-5319 GCF_019175285.1 Sceloporus undulatus
GGATGGCTCTTGCGGTCTCTTCCAACTCTATGTTTCTATAATTCTATGATCACAAAAAGCATGAGTGGCTCTTTTTTTTTTATATTTTAAATTTTATTGTTTAAAAATTACATTCTTTTCCACTACTTACATAGAAATATATACAGATATTCTTCTATTTCAACTGTTAACCTATTACTTCCTTTGGGTTGGATTGCGATCCTTTCCTAAGGCTATTCAAATTCACATGCGCTTACCTTATTACGTTCCTACACAATACCAATTATATCTAAGTATATGACCTCTTTATTTCCTTAACCATTTATCTATTCTAGTTCCTTCTAATCCACCCTTTATCAATGCCCCATAAAGCTCTAAAATTCTAATCTTCACACCTTCCTGCTTGCTTCTTTGGTCTCAAAGTCTTTTATAAGTTATTGTGTCTCGTTAATTCATATATTTTAACCATGGATCCCAGATTTTGTAAAATTCCTCTAGTGTCCCCTTTCCAAGCAGAGTCGTCAATTTCTCCATCTCACAGAAGTTCATCATTTTTAATTTCCAGTCGTCAATTGAGGGTGGTTCTTCCAATTTCCACTTCTTTGCAACAGAGAATCTTGCTGCTACAATCATAAAAAATAGGAGTCTGTCTTTTGACCTATCAGCCTTAAATACATCGGTTATGTTCAGAAGATACATTAACGGGTTAGGTTTTATTTTCATTGGTAAGATTTTCTTTATTTCTTTATGAATCTCCTTCCAGAAGTTGTTTATTACGGGGCAATTCCACCAACAGTGGAAATATGATCCTACTTTTTTACATTTCCAACAAATACTACTTTTATTAAACATTTTGGATATTTTAAAAGGAGTTAGATACCATCTATACATTGTTTTGTAGATGTTTTCTTTAATTTCAGTACTGGGTGATACTTTCAATCTTTTTTTCCAAATTATTTCCCACTGTTCAAGTTGTATAGGTTCTTTTAAATCCTTTGACCACTTTATCATGAAATCTTTAACTACTTCAGTTTCCATTTCGTACTCTCTAATTAAATTATAACAATTTGTTATTCATTTCTTTGAGTTTTTAATAATTCTTTCTAGTTGTTTGTCTGTTTCACCTATTCCAACCGTTTTTTTGTCTATCAAGAATCTTTCTTTAAATTGCCTATATGTGAACCAATCACATTTATATCCCTCCGAATTTAATTCAATTTGTGTTTTCATTTCTCTCTGGCCGTCCTTCACTTTTGTTAAATGCTCATATGTCACCCAGGTCTTTTCTTTCATCTCTAATCTATTAAAGATTGCCTCATTTGGAGACGCCCACGTAGGCATAGTCAAACACCATTTTTTTTTTGGTACTTCTTCCATATTCTGATCAGAGATTTCCTTATTATGTTATCATTAAATTTTTTATCAACTTTAATTTTATCATAAAATAGGTACCCGTGTAGACCGTAAACTAAATCAATTCTTTCCAAATTTATTGTTCTTCTCTTATCTAATCTAATCCAATCGATTACCCAATCCATCACAGCTGCATGGTAATACCAATTCATATTAGGTAAAGCAGTGCCTCCTTTTTCAATTGCGTCCTGAATCACTCTTGTCTTGATACGTGGTTTCTTATTGCTCCAAATAAATTTGTTTAAATCCTTTTCCCATGTTTTAAAGGGTATGTCATTAATTATAATCGGGAGGGTCTGGAATAAGTATAACATTTTAGGAAGAACCATCATCTTTATCGTTGCCATTCTTCCCAGCCATGATAAATTTAATTTATCCCATCTTGTCAATTCTTTCTTTATCATACCCCATGTCTTCTCATAATTATTCCTGAACAGGTCTGAATTATTATTTGAAAGTTCACATCCCAAATATTTAATTTTTTTCTCAAATTTAAAGCCCGTTTTTTGTTCAATCATAATTTTTTCGTCTTTATTTAGATTTAATCCTAACAATTTAGTTTTATCTATATTTAACCTGTATCCTGATACTCTGCCGAATTTCTTTATTGCTTTCAAAATATATTCACAGCTTTCAACTGGATTTGCAATTGTTAGAACCAAATCGTCGGCAAAGGCTTTAAGTTTATATTCCTCCTTTCTATATTTGAATCCTTCAATTAGTTGATTATTTCGAATGTCCTCTAAAAGGGGCTCTAATGTTAATATGAAAAGTAGTGGGGACAACGGGCAGCCTTGTCTAACGCCTTTACTTATTCTACATGATTTGGTTTTTTCCTCATTAATCAAAAGATTAGTTTCTTGTGTATCGTAAATTGTTTCTATCATTTTTAGAAATTTCGGGCCGACCTTTATTTTTTCCAATATCCCTACCATAAATCTCCAATCCACATTATCGAAAGCTTTTTCTGCGTCAATGAAAAATAATGCCAATTTTCTATCAATTTTTTTCCCATGTATTTCAATCAAATTAATAATATTTCTAATGTTATCTTTGATATGTCTATTAGGAAGAAATCCATTTTGGTCAGGGTGAATCCATTCCTTAAGTATTTCTTTTAATCTATTAGCCAGTATCGAAACAAACAATTTATAGTCAGAATTCAGTAAAGCAATGGGCCTATAGTTTTTGGGATTGGACAAGTCTTTTCCTTCTTTCGGGATAAGGATCGTTGTAGATTGTGTCCAGGTTTGCGGAATTTTGCCCGTCATCACTTCATTCATCACATTCAATAGGGGTTGCTTTATCTGGTCCTCACATATTTTATAAAATTCATTAATATATCCATCGGGGCCTGGTGCTTTTCCACGTTTACTAACAGAGATAGCCTGTGAAAGTTCTTGTAATGTAATAGGGCCATTTAATTTTTCTCTTTGAGCATCTGTGAATTCTTTTAAATTCCTTTTCTCCAAATACTTATTTAATTTGTTTTCATCCACATTATTCTTTTTATACAAATCTCTATAATAATTTAAAAAGATCTTTTTAATTTTTCCTTGATCAGACACTACCCTCTCATTATCTTTGACTTCAGTTATTGCCCTTTTTGCTTTCTCCTTTTTCACTTGCATAGCAAGTAGTCTTCCTATCTTATTAGACGATTCATAATACTTCTGTTTTGTATATCTCATTTGTTTCTCCATCTCCTCAACCAAATAATTCCTAATACGGCTCTGTATTAGATTCGTTTCATATTGTAATTTTTTATTACTAGGGTTTGATTTTAATCTTAATTCTTTTGACTGTAATTCACCTTTTAACTTATCCAATTCTCTTTCTCGCTTTTTCTTTCTTTCCCCCGCTTTTTTTATCAGCCACCCTCTAATCACTGCTTTCATTGCATCCCATATACTTTGTAGTGAAGCCTCTTCATTCCCATTTTCTTTGAAATATACTTCTATATTTTCTCTTAGATCTTTCACCAATTTTTCATCTTTCAGCATACCTATATTCAATCTCCAATTATATTGTCTTTTACCTATTTTTAATTCTAATTGAACTGGGCTGTGGTCCGACCAAATTTTAGGTAATATTGAGACTTTACTTACATCTTTGCAAAGATGTATTGATGTTAATATTAAGTCTATCCTTGACCATGATTTATGCGAATTCGAATAAAATGTGTAGTCTTTATTTTGTCCATTTTTTAATCTCCATATATCTCCCAATGAATGTATGTTCATTAAGTCAAAAAATTGCTGCGGTAACTTACCTTGGTTGACTTTTATTTTTCTCTCTGAAAACCTGTCTACCGCCGGGTCTATTACCCCGTTAACATCTCCCATAAAAATTATATTTTCTGCTTCCAAATCATTTATTCTTCCCTTTAATTTTTTATAAAATTTATTCTTATTCTCCAATGGTCCGTAAATCCCTATCAATGTTAGTTTTTTATCCCTGGCAGTTAACTCAACTATAATTAAATGTCCCTCGTTATCGTTAAAAATTTCTTTTACAACATACTTCTGGTTAATATATAAGACCACACCTTTTTTTTTCAATTTTGATGCTGAAATAAATTCTTGACCTAGTTTATTCCATCTTAAATATTTTTTGTCTTTTTCCTTGATTCTGGTTTCTTGTAGGCAAATAACATCGAGCTTTAATTTTTGTAAATAATGAAAAACTTTCTTTCTTTTCTGGGGTGTGTTTAAGCCCTGCACATTCCAGGTCAACAATTTTAGATTATCCATTACCCCGAAATATATCTTCTGACAAAACCTAGATTCCAATTCAAATATATATTATGGGAAATTTTTATTGAAGTAATTGATTAGAAAGTTTAAGTTAAAAAGCTTTGATAAGTCAATGGACGCCAAATGCTACCAAATCAATTCTGGTTGGGCCTCCTTGGGTAGTATATATACTATTCCAAATCACCTTCTTCTTCTTCTACCTCTTCCTCTTCTTGTAATTCTTCTTGGGCTTCTCGTTCTTCTCTTCTTATTCTATCTTCTTCTTCCAAAAGTTCTTGAAAGTCCGGATTCGATAATGTCCCTTCTAAGTTTACGTTCTTATCTTGATTTTTTTCCCAATTTGCTTTCTTTTGATCGTGTTTCTTTTCTTCTCTATCCGTATGTTTCTTTTGCTCTGAGGCTCTTCTCATAAAAACTCTTGCCTGATCTGGAGAACTGATTTTTATTCTTTTATTACTCCACCAAAAAGTAAGTCCTTCAGGTAAATCCCACCTATATGAAATGCCTTCTTTCCTCAAAAATGACGTCAATGCAGAGTAATCTCGTCTTTTCCTAAGGATCCGGGCTGGTACATCTTTCAGCACTTTCAGTTCCGTTCCATTAATTTGAAATGGTGTTTCATTATGTTTTGCGAGGAAGACATCTTTAGTTCTCTTCTTCACAAAATGAAGTGCCACGTCTCTTGGCAGACCCCTTTGTTTTGCTACTGTTGAGTTCACTCTATATAAATTGTCGATCTCATCTTCAAAAAACACTGGATCTTTATCAAGAAATTTGGCTATCTCTACTATTAAGGTGTCTTCCAACTTTTCTTCTTTATCCTCTGGTAATCCTCTAATTTTTACTGTCTTCTCTTTCAATTTCTGCTCCCAAATAGCTCTTTCATCCAGATCATCCTCCCTTTTATTAAGCAGTCGTCCAAAATCTGTCTCCAATTTTTCGCTTCTATATTCCAGAATGTCAACTCTTTGTTTTGTTTTTTGTATTTCTGTTGTTAAATTTTCGACTGTTTGTTTAATCTCTTGCAAATCCTTCCTTATCTCTTTCAAATCTGACCTGATTTCCTGTTTTATTTCTTTCTTAAATTCATTCATTTCCTTTGCTAAATTAGAGGATAAAGTTATAGATAAATTTTCAATCTTTTCTAGAATTAGTTGGTTCATGTCCATCA
>NW_024804513.1:0-4644 GCF_019175285.1 Sceloporus undulatus
ATACCATGTTTATTTATTTCATTAAAGGTTTGTTTTAGTGGTTCTAATAGTTCTTGCTTTAATTTTTTATAATAGATTACTGAAATCCCATCGGGACCTGGAGCTTTCCCCAGTTTTTGCTTCTGTATTACCTCCGTAATCTCTTTGTCCGTAATTTCTGTATTCAAATTCTGTTTTTGACTTTCGTTTATTGTTTTTAAGTTCGCTTTATTTAGATATTGTTTAATTTTCATGCTTTTACTTTCCATGTCTGTCTTGTCATCATATAATTCTTCATAATACTTTGTAAATTTGTCTATGATTTCATTTTGTGTAGTATATCTTTTATAGTTATATTTTATTTCATTAATAATCTTTTTCTCTCTCATTTTTTTAATTTTTTGTGCCAATAATTTCCCAGCTTTATTTCCCGATTCAAAATTTCTCTGTTTAATTGTTCTTATTTTATCTGTGATTTCTTTAATAGATAATGCTTTCAGTTTCTCTTGTAATATTTCCACTTCTATCTTTAGTTTTTTGTCTCCTTTTTCTTTCCATTCTTTTTCTTTTTCTTTTAATTTATTTTGTAATTGTGTCTCTTCCACTTTCATCTTCTTTTTCTGTTCAATATTTATCTTAATAAATATTCCTCTGGCTACAGCCTTACTTGCATCCCATATTGTTTTCATTGGCATTCCATCTGTCATATTTTCTTCAAAATACCATTTCATTTCTTCTTTTACACATTTTGGTAATTGTTCATCATTTAACAGGTCTCCATTTAATCTCCAAGTATAACTCACTTTCTTTTCTTGTAAAGTCAATACTATGGGGTTATGGTCTGATACTGGTTTTCCTAAAATTTCAGACGACTGTATAAATGGTAATAAAGTTTTTGACACTAAAAATAAATCTATTCTAGCAAAGGAGTTATGCACTTCTGAAAAAAAAGTGAAGTCTCTCACTTGACCATATTTATACCTCCACACATCCAGGAGATTTAGATCTTCTGTCATATGAAAAAATGTCTTAGGAAGTTTCCCTTGATTTTTCTTAATGTTTCTTCCATCATTTGATTTTCTATCAATGTTTGGATTTATTACTGCATTAAAATCTCCTAATATTATAATATTTTCATATTCAAACTCCTGAATTTTCTTATGTAATTTATCAAAATATTTTTCTTTGTTTTCATGTGGCGTGTAAACTCCTACAACTAATGCTGTACAATTCCTTAATTTGACTTCTACTGCGATACATGTTCCGTTTTCATCACTAAATATTTCTTTCGAATTATATTTTTTACTAACATATAATGCTATCCCTTTTTTCTTCTTGTCTAAAGTAGAGGTATAACATTCACCTAATTTTGGATTCCTTAAATATTTTGTTTCTTCAGTTTTAATTTTTGTTTCCTGTATACAAATAATGTCTCCCTTTAATTTTTCAAGTTGATGAAAAATAATACTCCTTTTATACTTAGAGTTTATGCCTTTCACATTCCATGAAATTAGTTTGGTTGTCATTGTTATTTATTGTGATTGTTGTGATTGTTGTGATTGTTGTGATTGTTGTGGTTGTTGTGATTGTTCCGCCCCTTCCACCCCCTTTTTTTCTTTTTCTTTAATGAACTTAGTTACAGTGATATAAAGTATAGCATCAAGTTTGCCACTTAATTTGTAATATTAATTATTTAATCTTAACAATATATTTCTCTCTTATGTAATAGTCACTTAATTTCAAGATAACAAATCTATTTCTGTTCTGTCTAAGGGTGTGAATCTCTCTAATTCTTTTTCTTCTATCCTTTGATTTCCTGCGTCTTTTTCTTTTTCACTATTTTTCCTCGATTTCCACTCTCTCGCTGGGTATTCTTTTCCTTGTTTTTTCCCTCCGTTCTCTTTGTGTTCCTTTCTCAATTTTATTTCTATTTCATTAGCTTTGTCCAATGTGTCAATTATATATCTCTTTTGTTGATAATAAAAGGACAATCCTTCAATTCTTTCCCATCTGAAGTCTATGTTTAAATTTTTCAGAAGCTGTGTTACTGGCTTATATTTTTGTCTATTTAGCAGTATCTGTGGTGGTATATCTTTAAAAATTTTGATCTCTGATTCCTCAATCCATAATTTTGTTTGATAATTTTGTTAAATAAATCTATCTCTGGTCTTCGTTCTGGTAAAACAGACTGCTATGTCTCTGGGAGTATTTCTTTCTTTATTTTGATAAGAATTTATTCTAAAGATTTTGTCAACTTCTAGTTCTAGTTCCTCTGGGGTTGTTTCGATATATAACGCCAAGGTAGGTATAAGTCTCTCATAAAGATCTTCCTTATTTCTTTCTGTTAATCCTCTTAGCTTTATACATTTTTCTCTGTAACGTAGCTCACTATTCCATTCCATACGTTTTTGTTCTTCCTGTTGTTGATTAAAATCTTTAGAAGATTTTTCCAAAATCGTAGTCCTTTCCTTTATCTGTTCCACTTCTTTCTGAGTATTATTGAGATCAGTTGTTAATTTGTCTATTTTTTCCCCAAAAGAGTCTAGTTCTTTCTTAACGTCTTTCCTTATCTCCGATCGTGTGTCTTTTATTTCTTCTCTTAGTTCTGCACATGCAGTTCTTATATCTTCTTTAGTCTCTAGTCTAGCCTCTTTTATTTCTTGTTGTAGTTTCCGTATTTCATCCAAAATACGGATATTCGGATCGATAATCTTAATTGTATCTTCCATGGATCCCCTTCTGGATGTTGTTAGTAATAGCTGAGATTGAGTAGATCCTTTGTTTGTTTTTGCCATACTTTCCTTTTTCTCTTCCTATTTAATGGGTATATCACAAATCACATTTATAATGAGTTGGTCTAATTACTCTCCTAAATAATAACAACTTTTACCAGTTTGTGAATTAATCAAACACTTAATTACAATTCTTCTCTATTTCCCCTCCTTTTTCCCCCTAATTTAAATGATAATAGTAATAATAATAACAAAAAGATTTACAGCAATATCAGCTTACAACCCTTTAGGACAGACAAACACAGTCAATAATGAAGAATTTCTTAACAAATTTCAACCTCTATTATGGCTTAATTCTTATTATTTTAGAACAATAATATAACAGTCCTCTTACTCTTTCCTTTTCTTTTTCCTTTTCTTTTCTTCTTACGGATTCTCTTGTTTCCATATGAGTCTTTTAATTAACAAATCACTTCCCAATAGATTCTTATTCTTCCTTCCAGCCTTATTTGGTTGAGTGTTTGTTTTAGACTTTAATTTCCTTAAGTTGTCCTTTGCAGATCTACACAAAAAATAAAATTGAGCCAATCCGGTAATTTGATATCAAATTCTTATTCTACTATCATATATTCCTTTTCCTTATATTTAGTTAATAAGCAATAATAAAGTCCTATTGTTTCTTTTCCTTAAATTAAGTATAAATCTTCCCCTTTAAAACCCAAAATTCACAACTGTATTAATAATATTCTATATTATGTTTGTAAATATACTTATCTTATTTCTCTTATCTTCCTGTAAGTTTATTTTATTTTTCCATGTCTCTTCTTTTACTGTTACTTTATTTCTGTCAGTTCAGTCCTTTATTGTCCTTATTCCCTCTATAACTCTCTTCTTTTTCAATCTGTCCTCACCTCTTGGCTCTTCTTTTGCTTCTTGTTATATATTCCTCTCAGCCCTCTCTCTCTCTCTCTCTCTCTCTCTCTTTCCCCCCCCTCCCCTGTGTATCCTCTTGATTCTCTTTCCTCCTTGCGTCTTGTTGGATCCTTCTCAGCCTTTTTCTCTTTCAATCTTCTTGGCTTCTTTTTATCTCCCCATTACACTTGCTCTTTTCCACCTGTGTCTTCTTTCCCTCCTCTGGCGCGCCCCCGTCCGCTTCTGTGCTTTCTCCTCCTCAGCTCTCCGTCGCGCGCGCCCTCTTTCCCCTCCGTCTCTCTCCCAGCGCGCGCCTCTGTCTGCTCCAGTCCTTCTCCTCCTCAGCTCTCCGTCGCACACGCCCTCTTTCCCCTCCGTCTCTCTCCCAGCGCGCGCCTCCGTCTGCTCCAGTCCTTCTCCTCCGCAGCTCTCCGTCGCGCGCGCCCTCTTTCCCCTCCGTCTCTCTCCCAGCGCGCGCCTCTGTCTGCTCCAGTCCTTCTCCTCCTCAGCTCTCCGTCGCACACGCCCTCTTTCCCCTCCGTCTCTCTCCCAGCGCGCGCCTCCGTCTGCTCCAGTCCTTCTCCTCCGCAGCTCTCCGTCGCGCGCGCCCTCTTTCCCCTCCGTCTCTCTCCCAGCGCGCGCCTCCGTCTGCTCCAGTCCTTCTCCTCCTCAGCTCTCCATGGCGCGCGTCCTCTTTCACCTCCGTCTCTCTCCCAGCGCGCGTCCCCGTCTGCTCCAGTCCTTCTCCTCCTCAGCTCTCCATCGCGCGCGCCTTCTTTCCCCTCCGTCTCTCTCCCAGCGTGCGTCCCCGTCTGCTCCAGTCCTTCTCCTCCTCAGCTCTCCGTCGCGCGCGCCTTCTTTCCCCTCCGTCTCTCTCCCAGCGCGCGTCCCCGTCTGCTCCAGTCCTTCTCCTCCTCAGCTCTCCATCGCGCGCGCCTTCTTTCCCCTCCGTCTCTCTCCCAGCGTGCGTCCCCGTCTGCTCCAGTCCTTCTCCTCCTCAGCTCTCCGTCGCGCGCGCCTT
>NW_024804513.1:4744-5317 GCF_019175285.1 Sceloporus undulatus
CGCGCGCGCCTTCTTTCCCCTCCGTCTCTCTCCCAGCGCGCGTCCCCGTCTGCTCCTGCTTGGTTTCTCTTATTTATTTGCCTTCAATTCCCTGGAATTCCATTCCTTATTTTGCCAACTCCATGCCTTATTTTCTTTCTGTTTCTCTGTTCTCCAGTCCCCAGTTTCCACCCTTGCAGCTTTGCCTCTTCTGCTAAAGGTTTCTGGGAATTGGAGTTTTAAATTCAGCGCTTCAAGCAGTTTGCTTTAGATGATTCAGCTCTTTCTTTCCTCATATAAATTTGCTTCAAAGCTTTCAGTCCAGCTAATTAGCAACACAGGATTTCAGGAGCACTTATGTAGGTGGGTAAACCCAAATGACTATTGTTTATTTAAGTAGCTTTGTTTGTTGCTTTTTTAAGCACAGTAGGCGTCTTCCCCCCCCCCCCGTACTAACGGTTACAACAACAGGCATCCACAACTCTTCGGTCCGGTGGAGTAGCAGACCTCCAGGTCTCCTTCACGGACCCCCCTCCGAGTTGCCAGGCTATTCTTACCTCCCAGTAAGAATATGGACGGGTAGTTTGCAATCCC
>NW_024804514.1:0-5316 GCF_019175285.1 Sceloporus undulatus
CAGACGCTGGGACTCGTGACAGGAGCTCACCCCCATCATGCAACACCCGAGCCTCGAACTGCCAACCTTCTGATCTCCCAGTCATCAGAACTGGCATCTTTGGAATAGCGGTATATAAATAAAACAAATTATTATTATTATTATTATTATTATTATTATTATTATTATTATCTTAACCAATAAGCCACTGCATTCCACTGTGAGTACTGTGGGGTACTACACACAGTAAAAAGAGCCTTGATTTGAGCATTAGACTACAACTTTAAAGATTGTGGTTTGAATCTCTGCTCAGTCATGGAAACCCACTGGCTGACCTTGGGCAAATCACATTCTTTCAGCCTCTAACAAAGGCAGTGGCAAACCCCCTCTGAACAAATCTTGTCAAGAAACCCTGTAATAGGTTCCTCTAGGGTTGCCATAATTCGGAAATGCCTTGAAGACACACAATAACAAAAAAACAAACAACAACAAAAACAAACCACATTACAGTGCATAGAAGTTATTAGAAATGATGCCTTCTAATTTAGAAAGGTTAAATCAGTTGAGCTACAACAATGTCTATTCAATAAATCAAGGGAAAAAATCCTCATAAAATAGGTGGATAGTCCAGCCAATGTCAAGCACATTAGGTCCTCATTTATTTCAATAGAAAAATTAAACACCTGCTCAGATTTCTTTGGTCAATTGACTTTGGTTCAGTGGTCCCTTGTATTTCTGGTAGATACACAATAGTCTGAGTAAATAAAGAACATGTTACATCTAATAAATCAGCCTGTTTTTGAGAGTGCCAAACTGCAAGCAATAGCAGGAGGCAGTTGTGGTCATGTCACCAGCTGCTGACTTCAAAATTTAGAACTGACAACCATCTGCAGGACACATATAACTGATCCATACGTTCAAAACCCCATAGACCTACTGTGGAAGACAACATTTAATTTCCAACCAACCCTTGATTGTTATTATTACTTTTTTCTTTATTAAAAGAACACTCTTTGCATATATTGAACTCCTTAGAATTAGAGATTTTCTTTAGAACTATTCTGTTTCAAGTGTTCTTGAAATATTCTTTAGTGCTCATCCTGGCTTACAGCATTTATTTGAAATTCTCTGTTCGGGGGAAAGGCTGGAGCCAAACCATATTAGTAATTTTTTATAAATTAAAACATATCTAGGGGTCAAACAGACTCTGGTCACTCCAGCCCTGAGTGGTGCAGGACCATGCGACCAGACTATGTGGTCCTGAGGCTGGCCGTTCTGGAACCAAGGCAACCCTAGTTTGTATCCAGGCTGGTGCTTTGCGCCGGTCTGGATACCACCTATATAACACCTCATATTTTAAAAATCAATCAAGAACTATTTTCACATGTTACACAGAAATAGTGATGGGTAATTCTATCAGCTTTTGTTTAATTTGGGTTCTCATTTTTCTGTTGCTTAGACTCATTCTATTCCACTTACATACTTGTGAGCCCTTTTGTTTCTGCATAGAAATGCTTTTGTATTTTTAGCACAGTTTTATGTGTATTTGTCAAATGGGTGAATTTTTAAATGCATGTGCAAATTTTTAATGTTCATTGACTAATGCATGTTTTATTCTACATATCCCCATCTGTGTCTATTTTTCAAACATGTACATGTTTTTCAAATGCAGGGTTTGTTGTTTTGTTGTTGTTGTTTGTGTGTGAATGGGAATTGAAACTTAGAAATGTTTCCAACCATTAGTTCAGCACTCAGTTCCCAGAGCTGGGCAATTTCACATTAAATCTTATGGCCATTTTTTTCACCCAATTTTGCACAGCAACAAATTATGGTTTTCTGTTAACTCCACAGGTGGAGCAAGCAGCAACTCTCCTTACCCTCTGATGAGGCTGCTTGTTCAAATTCAAATGTTACATTTTGGGGTGTATACCACAGCTACCCTGAATATGTTTTTAAAAGAAAATGTAACATATAAAGACAGCTTGTGTTGGAATGAACATTGGCCTGCATCCTGTTGTTAGTTCCATGTGAGAATGAATTATTATGGTAGTTTTTTCCCCACTGTGGGGGAAAAAAATAATATTCCTTCACAGTATTGCCCCTGTACTTGAATGTGAATTGCTGTAGAGGAATTATTCTGCTGGTAAAAAGACATGGGGGGAGGATATGTTTTTCTCTGCAGAATAATTCCTCCAAAACACTCCAGGACATTCAAAGCCCAGGAGAAAATTGTGCAAAATTCTTCCTTTTCTCTTATTCTTCCCATCAGGATTTATCAACTGTTGGGAAACCTGTTTTCCAATATGAGTATGAATAATTATAAATATTATTTCCAATGCACTTTATCTACAAGTTTTAACTAATGGAGTTTATCTACAGTTTAACTCATCACTGCAACTGATTCAATGAACTTGTGTTCAAAAGCAAATCAAGCCTGAACTCTCACTTGAAGCCAAGATGACTAAGGACCTTACCACATGCATTTTTTAAAACATTCTGGGCATGGGTAGGGGCTGATCAGGGCCACATACAACCAAGAAAAAACTAATTTTACAGCACACCGAAGCGTTCTCAAAATGGCCCCATTCCATCACCCGATACCAAACCTTTCCCATTCAATGCTGAGACGTGCCATTTTGCTCCGCCAGAACTTTTCTGTCAGAGCCAAAGGACGCACCTCAGTACTAAATGGAAATGGCCTAGTGACAGGCAATGGAATGGGGCCATTTTGAGGATACTTCAGTGTGCAGTAAAATCAGTTTTTTCTCAGTTGCACACTGAGTGGCCCCTACCCATGCCCAGAAGGTTGAAAAAAAATAAGGTCCTAAACTGATAATGTCATTCTTTGGCCATATCATCAGAAGACATGACTCACTAGAAAAGACAATAGTGCTCTGTAAGGTGGAAAAGAGGAAGATTGCATTCAAGATAGATAGACTATCAAGAAAACCACAGCCCTGAGTGAACTTACTTGGAAGTATCTCATTCATAAGGTTACCATAAGTCAAAATCAACTTGATGGTAATTAAAAACAACAATGGATTCTAGCTGAGACTAACAAAAAAGTTAAGCTGTTAGATTCAGGTCAGACTTTAGCTGTAACTTCATGCTAATTTAAATGTGGTTACATAAACAGCAGCAGTTTTCACAGCTTGCATTAGAGATGGTTCCATAAGTCTCCTAAATAGTGGGCAGGAACCTGAAACTAATGTTCTGCTATGAAACAATGCCTGCATGATTGATTGTACAATACTGTGATCCAGTAACTCCTGTGTAGGATGTAATTTTATTCTATGCAATGAATATCACCCTAAATAAGATAGGAGTTATGGGAAAAAATGCAAAGATTTTCTATAAAATATTAATTGGACTAGCTGAAATAATTAAAAATTACAGAGTTTAATGGACAGCAAAAATATAAAAGACCACGAGTCAGAAGAAAGGGCTAATGAAGCAGAAAGCAAAGTGTGGAAAACACTGAGGATACATGGCAAGAAAAAATAGTGGGAAACTCACAGGAAATGGCTGAAGGCAGCAAGCTGCTCAGTTATGGGAAAGAAACAAACTAGAATCTTGAAGAAGGTTTGTTTTAAATTCAGAAGGACTGGTGTGTGTGTGTGTGTGTGTGCGTGCGTGCGCGTGTTTTAAAAAAATATCCTTCTGTAGTGCTTTCCGTGCGATCTTCATGGCTAATATACTTCCAGGGGTAATACCAGGATTGCAGATTTCTGGAAAATGACAAGCAATATAGAGTCTATTTGAACTTCTGTCATGCAGAGTGCCTTTTCATTACCCCTGAAGCACCACATCTAGCCCTCTCTGAGCTGAGGTTAAGGCAGGAAGACATGATATGATTTGAGATGCAGCACCTCTCTTTTGGGTTTGACAAAATGCTTTTCCAAAAACAGTCCTCAAGAGCAAATACAATTTATTTGTCCACACAAGCATGGGAATGTTTGTTAAAAATAAAATAACATTTTAAAAAATATCTCTGTAGCTCTAGAAATAATCCCAGCTCTGGAAGGCAAATCTCCCACTACCTAGATGATCACGTACTAGTAATGAAAATTGTCCTGGAAGTGGTGATATGTGCAACCAGACTTGTACAAGTGACTGTGTGCCTAGAAGAAGCAATAGAGATAGAAAGTAGTTGGGATTCCATGATGTTTTCCCTATTTGAATTGTCTGCTCTGTTACTTCCCCACCTTACTGAAAATACAGTGTTGTTCTCAGACTTGACTTCACTTCCTCCCACACAGCTTTTTCTGTCATATAGTCAATAGCAACAGTAGCATCACTCTTTTTCATCATCAAATTATTATATAGATCTCTTAATATATGTTTTTCTCTTTAGTGGAGATAATCTTCTATTGCCGTTTCCAAAAGCCAGTTTCTGCAGCAATCATGTCAGGGTTGTAGGGAAACTGCTACCAGCACCTTGCATAGCTCCTTTAAAATCTGGGATAAAACCCAGAGAGAACTCACCACTTGCATGGCAACCACCAACCACCATTAACCAGCTTTTTAAAAAATTAAGAACATGTAGCATTCACTCTCTGGCATGTTCATGGAAGGTCTCCTATGCACACGTGTACATTTTATTAGTTACATTTAGTATGCATCTGCCCTTATCCCAATAAGCTAAAGTTGCTTTCTATAACTCTATAATTATTCATACTCATATTGGAAAACAGGTTTCCCAACAGTTGATAAACCTTGATGGGAAGAATAGGAGAACAGGAAGAATTTTGCACAATTTTCTCCTGGGCTTTGAATGTCCTGGAGTGTTTTGGAGGAATTATTCTGCAGAGAAAAACATATCCCTCACCCCCCAAAAATATGTGTTTTTACCAGCAGAATAATTCCTCTACAGCAATTCACATTCAAGTACAGTGGCAATAGTGTGAAGGAATATTCTTTTTTTCCCCACAGTGGGGAAAAAACTACCATAATAATTCATTCTCACATGGAACTAACAACAGGATGCAGGCCAATGATCATTCCAACACAAGCTGTCTTTATATTTTAAATTTTCTTTCTATAACTCTTCTCTTATCCACTATCTCCTCAAATAGACCTATGAGATAGGTCAGGTTGATGATGACTGTCACATTTTGAATCCCATGCCTCAGCAGAGATTAAAACCTGCATTTCCCAAGCCCCATTACAATACTTGGAGTACCACAGCACACTGGCAATGAAGTTATTATTATGTTTGCTTTATTACTAAGCCAAGATGGATATGACCAAAAGAGGATGATGCTTTACAAACCTATCTGTGTATGCTTCCAATAATGATGATGATGATGATGATGATGATGATGATGATGATGATGA
>NW_024804515.1:0-884 GCF_019175285.1 Sceloporus undulatus
GACTCCAGGCAGGCATTCAGAGGAGAGACGCCATCCTTAGTCACTGCATCAGTCGGGGACACAAAGAAGCATATTTGGGTGTCATCAGCGTACTGATAACACCGTGCCCTGTGTCTCCGGATGATCTCTCACAGCGGTTTCATGTAAATGTTAAACAAAGTGGGGGACAAAATAGCTCCCTAGGTAAGCTGGACCCAGGCCATGTAGGGCTTTATAGGTAATAACCAATACCTTATACTGTGCCCAGAAGCTAATAGGTAGCCAGTGAAGGGATTTTAGAATAGGTGTCATAGAATCACACTTGGACCTCCCAGTCATCAATCTGGCTGCCATGTTTTGGACCAGTTGCAGCTTCTGAACATGGCATAAGGGTTTCCCCATGTATAGCACATTGCAGAAATCGAGATGAGAGGTTACCAGGGAGTGTACAACCGTTTCAAGGTTTTCCTGTTCTAGGAAGGGTCATAGCTGCCAAATCAGCCGGAGACCAGTAGACCAGTAGTTTTCAACTTGTGGGTTGTGACCCCTTTGGGGGTCAAACGACCCTTTCACAGAGGTCACCTAAGACCATGGGAAAATACATACAGCATGTCCACATTATACACAGGCATTCCATACGCGGCTTCCAGCATACGCTCGAAGCCATGCTGGAAAAACTCCTCTCGTGCCCTGGAAGAAGGAATTAGACGCGCCACTTGCATGAGCCTCATTACTTTTAATAATAATAATAATAATAATAATAATAATAATAATAATAATAATAATAAATTGTTTATTTATTGACTGCTTTTCCCAAGATCAAAGCGGTGTACAACATGTAAGATAAATACATAACAAGCAATGACATATTTAAAAATTTGGGAAATATTAAAATAGCTTACAGT
>NW_024804515.1:909-5314 GCF_019175285.1 Sceloporus undulatus
ACGAGTTTAAAAATAAAAATATTTTACAACATACAATCGGCAATTATTAAGATTCTGCGTTATAATATACAACAAAAACAAGTGTGGGAAAACACACTTATACAAGGAGTTGATGTCACGCCCACACGAAGGACAGAGGTAGGTCTTTCTAGTGCCTTTTTAAGGGGCGTCTATCCCACCCGTTCCCACTATATGGCGGATCTCATCTGGTAAAGCATTCCAGAGAAGAGACAGGGGTGTACAGCTGTAAAAGCCACCTTTGTGGGTAGTCCCCAATCTCCCATTCGGCATCGACATCAGCAGTCCCAGGAATAATTTACTTGATTGTCCCTGACGCGCTGCGGGGGTTAGGATCGTAGCTTAGCAGGATAGAGGAGAGAGGCGTTCCCCCTTCCAGGTAAACCTGGGCCACACGCCCATTTACTGGGCTTTAAATGGGGGCTTCAAGCATAGGCATTTTGCTTCCACACACTATGCGGGGCGGTCCGGACGAATCTTCAGTAGGCGAAGGGCACCGTTGTATTTCCTATGTCTTAGGAACGAATACAAAAATAATGGTTGGGGGTCACCACAGCCACATGAGGAACTGTATTAAAGGCTGTGGCATTAGAAGGTTGGAACCCCTGGTCTAGACATCCGTCAAGGGAGTACCTTCACTTTTTTTAAATGAAACATGGTTGCCCAAAACAGCATGTGCCCTGAAGGGGCGGCTTAAATGTTTAAACGTTTAAGTCCAAAACGATGATGTATTAATGCTACTAATAGTGAAGTGTAGCTACAGTTCAGTTTAGGCTCTCTAGCCAGCGAATTGTAATTTCTGTCCAGATTCAGGATTCTATAAAATGGAGCTCTGATATTTTCAAATGGTATCGAATTTGGATTTAACTCTATAATGTAGATACGCCTGGAAGCTTGACGTGAGGGAGGGCCTATGCCAACCTTGCGAGCAGTAAAGTTATTGATTTCTAATTGACATCAATGTCAATTGGCATGAGGAAAAAGTTCATCTAGAATGATACTTCAGATGAGAAAAAAAGACTCCCGCTGAGGGGAAAGTTCTCTGAACGTCACAGTTTTGTTCCAGCAAACATGCTTTTATTCTGCAGCTCTCACAGCTTACCAAGGACTTTATTCCTACTTCCCAGGTCAGTTTAATTAATCTGTATGTCTGAATGAAATGTATTCTACCTTGGCTGTCTGTTTGTATTATCCCAGAACTAGCTTGATGGCCACTGCCATGTAAACCTAGCTCTGTTTCTAGGACCACGATTCAGCATAGCTCAAAACAAGGGAAAGCGGAATGTTTGCACAAAAACAAAATGATTGCTCTCTTCTGGATAAAGTCTGAGAGATAAAGAACTAAAGAGAGAACACTCAGTAAAGGGACCGAAAAAGAACATAATGCAAGCTCCTTCTCTCTATAGTTCCACTGCTTGCAGTTCGCCGAGCTTTTCATGGGAACTAACCTACTCAGCTGTAGGATGAAGTACAGAATTTTAGAATTGACGATAGATCTAAATGGCCAAAACACAAACCGAATCCAGTCTGATCTTGGAAAGCAAGGCAGGTCCAGCTCTGGTTAATACTGGATGAGGATTCCACCAATGTACTACCAGGGCTTGGGGTCATATTTACAGAGGAAGGAACTGGCCCACAGTCTGAGTATTCCTGACTAAAAACCCAAGAAAATTCCTACGGTTGCCATAAACTGGACAGGAAAGGCCTTAAGGCACAACAACACAGAGTTGAAGGGAGGAATCCAAGGGTCTCTACCAACCTCTTCAGTGGGAGAATCAACATCTAGATTTTATTATATTGCTCTATTAGTAATCCCTAAAAGGCCCATATTGAAAAGTTTTTGTCACATACCACATTTAAATCCTTCCCCCTCCTTTCTTTACAATGCCTTGTTGAACGTTGTTTCAAAGGTTGTGGACGCTTTGCCTTCCTGGCTTATTACACAGCCACAAGCCTGTCTCAAGAGTAGTCTTTCCACTTTCATTACCTTTAGGAAAACAATTATTTTGTGCCCGTTCACAGTTCGCAAATCGGACACCAAATTTAAACAGGGAGAGAGAGAAAAGGAAAAAGCCCCAGTTCCATGGTTCTATGGATAAAGATTGCCAGTGATAGGAAGAGGTGAAGATTGATGGAGTGACGCTTATTACTAGAGGCACGCCAAGCAGCTGAAATGAAGGAATGGAACAATGGAACAAAAGTGAGCTGCTGCATTCTAGAGTTGCCTTAATGTATCCCTTACTAATTTAAGATGAGACTATTCATAAAGCAGTGGAGTTAATGTTGAAAGTGTTGTGTTGCTAACTGTTATCAATCTGTCAACTTCATCTTTGGCGTGCACCTATGAATGAGAGGGACCTCCAAGTCACCCTGCTCCTTCATATGAATCTCTTTGCCTATAATTGTGGTCTCTCTTTTTCTACCACCTGTACCTTGCCAAGCATTCTGTTATTTCTAGAGAGGCATGTATTCTCAATTGATTGTGGCCAAAGATGCAACAAAGTATCACATCAGTTTGTTCATCTTCGGTTTCTAGGAGACTTCAGCCTTGATTTTGCGATAGGTTCCTAGGTCCTATTTATTGTAAGTTTTTGCTGTCATGGTATCCATGGACAAACTCTTCTCAACACACATTTCAAATGAGTTGATTTTTTACTATCAACTTTCTTTACTGTCCGCTTCTCACAATATAATGAACTGGGCAATATGGTGGTATGGAACAATCCTAAATTCGTATTCTTACCATTATATTTTTGCTATTCAGGATCTTGAGGCCTCGTTCCTTCATAGCTGCCCTTCCTTGTACTAGTCTACTGTTTCTTTAATTGAGGATCCATTTGATTATATGATTGGACCATATTGACACAGTTCAATGGAAATCCTTGAACTTAACAGCTTGGGACAATCTTGAACTATTTACATGTATAAGTGCCGAAATTAAAGTTTTTGTTAAATAATATGTTGTCATTATTTTTTGTTTCTTAAGGTGAGTTTCTGTAAACCGGACTTTGAATTCTGACTTTAATTTCTTCAGTAATCTCCAAGTTGTCACTATTTTTCTCGATGCTAGTAATCTGGTATAACTGTATATTCTTAAATTATGATGTTCCTTCCTCCAATTTTCATGCCTCGTTCTTTGAAGGCGGAAATTCCGTTATTAAGAGCTTATCGGTCGTTCATAAGAATTTACCAGTCATTCATACATTCACAAAATCTTTTTTTAAGAATATCAAATTGCCTTTTGTATATCTGTTTACTATATCAAACTCTCTCCTCTCTCTGTAATGTATAGTCTCTCTGTGTTGATGTTGTTGTCGTGTGTGCTTAAGTCATTTCCCAATTTATTGCCCCTCAGGAGCTTATCATGCAGTTTCTTGGCAAGCTTTGTTCAGAGGAGGTTTTGCCATTGCCTTCCCTGAGCTGAGAGCATGTGGCTTTCCAAGGTTCACCAATGGGTTTCATGGGCCAAACGTGGGGAATAACCCCCGTCGCCAATGTATAGTGCCAATGACTCACATTAAAAAACGATATGACCGTGCCTATAGTGGAAAAAGCAAAAGGGGATTGGGTGTGGAAAGGAAGATGCCAACAAAGTTTCTTATTGAAGTACTGAAGTAATGTCAGTCGCTGATTTATGGAGACCACATGATTCATAGCCACAATTAAGAGCCTCTTTTATAAATTGCCTGATCTGATCTTGCATAACCCAGGACAAGGGCTCTTGTGAATGAGTAAATCATCCATAGGTGGCATCCTCTTTCTACTGCCTCTTCTTTACATGCATTGTATCTTCTCTTTACACGGATGTCACTGGGCAGTGTGGGAATGTATACCCAGTGACCCCTTTGGGGGTCGAACGACCCTTTCACAGAGGTCACCTAAGACCATGGGAAAATACATACAGCATGTCCACATTATACACGGGCATTCCATACGCGGCTTCCAGCATACGCTAGAAGCCATGCTGGAAAAACTCCTCTCGTGCCCTGGAAGAAGGAATTAGACACGCCACTTGCATGAGCCTCATTACTTTTAATAATAATAATAATAATAATAATAATAATAAATTGTTTATTTATTGACTGCTTTTCCCAAGATCAAAGCGGTGTACAACATGTAAGATAAATACATAACAAGCAATGACATATTTAAAAATTTGGGAAATATTAAAATAGCTTACAGTTTAAAATCAAATATTTACAACATACAATTCGGCAATTATTAAGATTCTGGTATATATACAACATAAACAATTGTGGGGAAAAACTTATTACAAGGAGTTAGGAGGGTACGCTTGAAGGAAGAGGTAGGTTTTTAGTGCCTTTTTAAAGGCTTCCACTGTTCCACTAAGGCGGATCTCATCTGGTAAAGCATTCCAGAGAGAAGG
>NW_024804516.1:0-5313 GCF_019175285.1 Sceloporus undulatus
ATATTTACAATGATCCATAGATTAACTGACTCAGTTTTTCTGGGTCAGTTTTTAACTAAAAATTTTAGACTTATACATGAGTATGTACAGTATGATGACAAAATCAACCATTGCTTTTTGGAATTATTTGTGTGTGTGAGGGGGGGGGGGGATATATTCAAGCCATGAATGGTTAAATCTATGTATGCAGAATGCATGGATATGGTAGGCTGACTGTTCTATGTTCTCAAGTACAAGAGAGGATCCTTGTCTGTCCCCAAAAACTGAATTCTGAAGCTCTTCACCTTGGGATTTTTGTTGGGATCCACTTTGGATGATGAGAGGAAATTACTTTTTTCTCTTTTTTTATTAAAAAGTTTATTAATCTTTAAAAAAAACATCAAAAACACATCCAAAACAATAAACAAATAATACAAAGAAGAGAAGAAATACGAGCAAGCAGCTCATTATGATAGCTATGCACTTATTACATTTTTGAAATTTCGTGTCTAAATATCATGCTTATAGCATATTTATAAATTGCATATTTTAAGTATTTGTATCATATTTGATTTCACTTATATCATACTTAATTTTGGTCCTTCTATCTTATTTCATATACCACCTTCTTCTCACAATCATTCTTTGCTTTCCTTTTAAATCCACTCTTCCTACTTCTCTTTTCCCCTTCCTTTTCTACTATCCCTAACTTCTTACTTTTCTTAACCCTTCCTACTCCTACCTCTTTACTTACTTCCTTTCCAAACCTTCCTTTTTGTTTTCCTTTTCTCCACTTACTCTAACCCTCAAACACATACTCTTACTTTCAATCACATTCTGTAACCTTCTCATCATTCACACTAATTTCTTTCCTACCATCCACTGATTGTAACCTTCCTGTATATCCTAACTTTCATCCCCTTTGATTCTTATAACTTCATCTGTTTCTTTTCACTATATTAAATAATAACACTTAATTTGCAAGCTTGTCTATATCTTCCTCATCATCTTAAACTATCATCAGGTTTAGCAATATCATTATTACCAGATCCATCTTTCTTTGCCAGTCCTCAATGAAGGTTCCATAAATTATCCGGTTAAGTTATCATACCATTTGTAAATTAACAAATAGTATACCATTTGTAAATTAGCCAGTAAGAAGTTGATCTGTTATATCCCCCATATCCCTTCCAAATACTCTGTTACTTTCAGCCAATCTTTATTAACCTTATCTTTTGTTTCCCCTCTTAAGAATGATGTCACTTATCCAATTCTATAGCTTCGTATAATTTTATCAGCCAATCCTCCTTGCTTGGTATCTCTCCAGATTTTCATTTCTGGGCCAGTATTATTCTTGCCATTGTGGCCACGTAAAAAAGTGTTTTACCATATTTCCCCTCATTCTCAAGAGGGAATTAGTTTCAATAAGGGAAGGGGAGGAAGAGAGGTGTGATTTTTGGTGTGATGGATGAAAAATAAGGTTTTCAGAAATCTATATAGCATCACTTTTCCCAAACTCAAAACAGAAATGGGGGATTAAAATCATGGATTGTATTTTTCAGCTTTGTTTTACTAAGCAATAGCAATAACAATAGCAAGTACTGTACATAGCATGTACATTTTTCAGCTTTGTTCTACTTTGGGTTTTAATTCAGGCATTTAGCTTACATTTAAATGGAAATTTAATAATAAATTAAAATTCAGTTTCCCCCATCTAACATAAATGTAATTGAATTAGATTTTTAAACATATCAATAATTACCTAAGCATATCAACTAAATTTCCTATCTCTAAGCTTCAGCCTAGTTCACTCGATGCAACTGAGGAAGTAGACCAAGTCTACGAAAGCATATACTACAGTTTCTTCCACACAGTTAGTCTCAAATGTGTTTCAATATCCCATTGCATACTGATATTGCAGACTAACGTTATGTCTCTGAATTCTACCCTCTTACTTTTATTAATAACTTTGTTCAGTATTGTTTTTAAACATGTAGTTAGTTCCCATGCATCCCATTATTGGAAGAAAGGTGGGATATAAATGAATAAAATAAATACATTCTGTTCATTTCAGGAGATTTATTTATTTATTTCATTTTTTATGCCACCTTTCTCCCAAAATGGGACCAAAGGCAGCTCACAAGAGCCCCTTACAGGGTCCTGTTGTACTTAGGAATGCAATCAATTTAATTCCACTCATTGAGCAGTAAATAACTACACACAATGCTACTTACATCTTTGAAGGCATGTTCACATTTACGGCATAATAAAACAACAACAAAACTAATCTGAAATGAAAGTGAAAAGACACTCCTTAATTGAACTGTGTGAACAGGATGCATAGAGATCTTCATCCCAAGCCATCAAGGTATATGAAGAGACCTAAAGCTAAAAGGGCTTAAAGGAGGGACAGTTTATCTCTTCCACACCAGTAATTGGTGTTACTGAACAAGTGGAGGAATTAGTAAGAGCCTGGATAGAGCAGGCAGATCTGAGCTAGGTTTAAGTCCCACCTCTGCTATGAACTCACTGTGGGGTTCTAGGCAAGGTCTTCTCTGTTAGCCTTTGCTTCCCATCTGTAAAATGGAAATAAAGATTGCTTACCTCGCAGAGTTATGAGAGAAAATCCAATGAAAATAGTAAATCTGCTGAGCAATTTTTTTTTAAAAAAATCATTATAGGAATGATTCATAGGAGTCTACCTTATTAAGGGGTTCATTCTTATTCTGATAAGGAAAGTTCTGTCTCTCTCTTCTGTGGTGGTCTCATTAAGGACCAGCCTAACCAATTCAGCAGTGCCAATTATCCTCTGGCCACATCTGTGGCCCAAAATCCAGACAACCTTCCTGGCAGCCAAAGGAAATTAATTTCTCCCTGTTCCTATAGTTACTTTGGAATTATTAAAGAGTTGTGATACATTTAGCCTTTCCTTTACTGTTTTTATGAGTTTGTTCTTATTGATCCTGCTCTCTTTCTGAATTAACTACAATGTCTAACACACCAGAATGTCAGACCTCAAGAGCAGCTGATCTGCATAACTGGTCTGTTCCCTCTGTCTCAAGGCCACTGCTGCCAGAGCAGCATTAAGTGGGTGGATGGAAGGGAGGGTTGAATGGAGTCAGGGAGGCAGAAAAATAGGTAGGTATGAGATGGCTGGATGAAGGATCAAACCCCATGATACCCTGATGACATTGTCAGGTACGTGATATGGTCTTCTTGGGCTCAGAAAAACAACTGAGCTGTTTTCCATGTCTGGAGGGAAATGATGCAGTCATCCGAGTCCAATTTTGAGGTTAACCAAGGGAGTTCACCCATCATTATGATTATGTCAGCTGGGACCCAAAGGAAAAAGAAAACTAGTTCTATATAGCCATGGACTATGTTGGGCCTATGTTTCTCGAACAGGAGTCTTCCACACTCCATTGCAAACCATTTTTGTGGGGAATTTTTGAAGATTTTAAAAAGTAATATGAGACACCAGAAAAATGTCAGAAAATCATTTTCTGGTGGAAATAAAAATAGAAAGATTTGATCTCTGTAATTGTTTCTATTGATAAGGACATTTTTTTTTGGGGGGGGGAGTACTGAAATTTGATGGTATAAGAATTTGGGGCTAATTATTGTTAAAGACAAATAACTGACTGAGCCACTCCTCATGATATAAGTTCTCAAAAGAGAGAGGAAAATTACTTGTTTTGTACTACAACTCACAGAATCTCTCAGCCATGGCCACTGGCTGGCTAAGGGCTTCTTTTGCTGCAGTAGCAAAAATAACTTTTACAAGCTCTGTTTCCAGTATGGTTGGCCCTCCATTTTCGTTACGTCCCCTCTCACGAAAGTGGAGACTCACAGATATTCAAGCCCCATACGCTTGAATGGTGCGTGAAAGCACACAGGATGTGCACCGTGGGGGCACACCCCATTGAGAATAATGGAGGTCGCCCCTCCATGAATATTCAAGGGTATGGATCTCAGGTCCGTGAGGAAGGAGGGATGGCTGTATACCTCAAAATGCTCACCTCATCACATGGAGCTATCCGGTGGATAATGTCTTTTAAGCACTCAATCATTTTTTCTTCCTGAAAATCATATGGAAATGTTTCTGTCCATTCCGTCAATAACTGGAGAATTTTGGGCCCAAATTTCCTGATCCGTGCCTAAAATTGGAAAGACAAGTGAGAGATAAAACTGATGGATGGTAGTCAGCACATACAGCAACAGTGTGTTTCAGTGGGTTTTACCTTATGTGGAATTGTCAGTGGTGGCTCTTGCATGGCAACTGCAAGACTCATTTATGTATTTTTTAAATTTTTGAATGTGTTTACAGGTGACTCTCAATTTATGTTGAGGTTGTGTTCCTGGACTCACAATGTAAATTGAAACTGATGTAAACAGACTGAGCCAGTTCCATAGAGACAGACATAGCAGGATGGGGAAAGGATTACGACAAATCAAAAGTAGCCACAAAATTTTCAATATCAACTACTTTATGCCTAACAGGTTTAAAGGGTAAAATATTAGTCTTTACTCCCAGGTTAGAGTCCCCTCCCTCCCAGATGGTAAGATAACAGTTGTTCATCCCTGTGCCCCAGCAAGTAAAGGAAACTTTTTCCAGCCACACCAAAACTCCATCTTCTTCACCTCACCCTCTTTTAAACAGGCAAAAGGAAACACATTGCTCCAATAAAAGCAAAATTCCAGTTTCTTCCTCTCCCTCTTCTAATTGGGCAAAGGAAATTCTTCTTCTAAATAACAACAGGATTCTAATGTGAAGTTGAAGGTTTTCATGGCCAGGATCCATAGTTTTTTGTGGGTTTTTCAGGCTAGTTTCTTCTTCCTCTCACATTTCTTCTTCTAAGCAGGCAAAGTAAACCTCTACTTTCCAGCAAAGTCAAGATGGCACTTGCTTTCTTTCTCTATGCAGTATGAATGAGACTTACAATCATTTGTTTATTTCTGGAGAAATATTGCAAATTTGAAATGCTGCAAATTGGGACAGCAGAAATTGATACTTGCCTATATTCACAAGACTGCCTGTATCTGAAGCTACATAAATTCTCAAAAACAGCTCTTTGAATATATATTTTCTGAAAATATACTTTTTAAAATCCTGATGCCTTCAGGCATCTTTATCTTAAATATTCCTAATGTTTAGATGTGCATTTCTCTATTTTGCACAATTACTTTCTATTCTGGAAGTATTTATTTTTTAATTTAACTATAAATTGCAATTTTGGGGTGGGTTTTTCAGGCTATGTGGCCATTTCTGGAAGAGTTTATTCCTCTCTTCCGGAACATGGCCACATAGCCTGAAAAACCCACAAAAAACTATGG